>NW_020256748.1:0-1048 GCF_003255815.1 Theropithecus gelada
TTTGCTCGCCTTATTTCTGTGGAATCTGAGAACAGATATTTCGGATCCCTTTGAAGACTATAGGGCCAAAGGAAATATCCTCCGGTAAGAAAGAGAAAGAAGCATTCTGAGAAACTTCTTTGTGTTGTGTGAAATCATCTCACAGAGTTACAGCTTTCCCCTCAAGAAGCCTTTCGCTAAGATAGTTCTTCTGGAATTGACAAAGTGATATTTGCAAGCCCATAGAGGGCTATGGTGAAAAAGGAAATATCCTCAGATGAAATCTGGAAAGAAGGTTTCTGAGAAACTGCTTAGTGTTCTGTTAATTGATCTCACAGAGTTACATCTGTATTTCGTGGATCTCTTTGCTAGCCTTCTTTCTGTGGAATCTGAGAACAGATATTTCGGATCCCTTTGAAGAATATAGGGCCAAAGGAAATATCCTAGGATAACAAAGAGAAAGAAGCGTTCTCAGAAACTTCTTTGTGTTCTGTGAAATCATCTCACAGAGTTACAGCTTTCCCATCAAGAAGCCTTTCGTAAGTCAGTTCTTGTGGAACTGGCAAAGTGATATTTGGAATCCCATAGAGGGCTATGGTGAAAAAGGAAATATCCTCAGATGAAATCTGGAAAGAAACTTTCTGAGAATCTACTTAGTGTTCTGTTAATTCATCTCAGAGAGTTACATCTGTATTTCGTGGATCTCTTTGCTAGCCTTATTTCTGTGGAATGTGAGACAGATATTTCGGATCCCTTTGAAGACTATAGGGCCAAAGTGTATATCTTCCGATAACAAAGAGAAAGAAGCTTTCTGAGAAACTTCTTTGTGTTCTGTGAAATCGTCTGCAAGAGTTACAGCTTTCCCCTCAAGATGCCTTTCTCTAAGTCTGTTCTTGTGGAATTGGCAAAGTGATATTTGGAAGCCCATAGAGGGCTATGGTGAAAAATTAAATATCCTCTGACAAAATCTGCAAAGAAGCTTTCTGAGAAACTGCTTAGTGTTCTGTTAATTCATCTCACAGAGTTACATCTGTATTTCGTGGATCTCTTTGCTAGCCTTCTTTCTGTG
>NW_020256749.1:0-1048 GCF_003255815.1 Theropithecus gelada
ACAGAGTTACATCTGTATTTCGTGAATCTATTTGCTAGCCTTATTTCTGTGGAATCTGAGAACAGATATTTCGGATCCCTTTGAAGACTTTAGGGCCAAAGGAAATCTCCACCGATAACAAAGAGAAAGAAGCTTTATGAAACTTCTTTGTCTTCTGTGAAATCATCTCACAGAGTTACAGCTTTCCCCTCAAGAAGCCTTTCGCTAAGACTGTTCTTGTGGAATTGGCAAAGTGATATTTGAAAGCTCATAATAGGCTATGGTGAAAAAGGAAATATCCTCAGAAGAAATCTGGAAAGAAGCTTTCTGAGAAACTGCTGAGTGTTCTGTTAATTCATCTCACAGAGTTACATCTTTATTTCATGGATCTATTTGCTACCCTTATTTCTGTGGAATTTGAGGACAGATATTTCGGATCCCTTTGAAGACTATAGGGCCAAAGGAAATATCCTCCGAAAACAAAGAGAAGGAAGCTTTCTGAGAACCTTCTTTGTCTTCTGTGAAATCATCTCACAGAGTTACAGCTTTCCCCTCAAGAAGCCTTTCATTAAGACAGTTCTTGTCAAATTGGCAAAGTGATATTTGGAAGCCCATAGAGGTCTATGGTAAAAAAGGAAATATCGTCAGATGAAATCTGCAAAGAAGCTTTCTGAGAAACCGCTGTGTGTTCTGTTAATTCATCTCACAGAGTTACATCTGTATTTCGTGGATCTCTTTGCTAGCCTTATTTCTGTGAAATCTGAGAATAGATATTTCGGATCCCTTTGAAGACTATAGGGCCAAAGGAAATATCCTCCGATAACAAAGAGAAAAAGATTTCTGAGAAACTTCTTTGTGTTCTGTGAAATCACATCACAGAGTTACAGTTTGACCTCAAGAAGCCTTTCGCTGAGACAGTTCTTGTGGAATTGGCAAAGTGATATTTGGAAGCCCATAGAGGGCTAAGGGAAAAAGGAAATATCCTCAGATGAAATCTGGAAAGAAGCTTTCTGAGAAACTGCTGAGTGTTCTGTTAATTCATCTCACAGAGTTACATCTGTATTTCGTG
>NW_020256750.1:0-1048 GCF_003255815.1 Theropithecus gelada
TCACTTTGCCAATTCCACAAGAACTGTCTTAGCGAAAGGCTTCTTGAGGGGAAAGCTGTAACTCTGTGAGATGATTTCACAGATCACAAAGAAGTTTCTCAGACTTTTTCTTTCTCTTTGTTATCGGAGGATATTTCCTTTGGCCCTAGAGTCTTCAAAGGGATCCGAAATATCTGTCTCAGATTCCACAGGAATAAGGCTAGCAAAGAGATCCACGAAATACAGATGTAACTCTGTCACATGAATTAACAGAACACTCAGCAGTTTCTCAGAAAGCTTCTTTCCAGATTTCATCATAGGATATTTCCTTTTTCACCATAGCCCTCTACGGGCTTCCAAATATCACTTTGCCAATTCCACAAGAACTGTCTTCGTGAAAGGCTTCTTGAGGGGAAAGCTGTAACTCTGTGAGATGATTTCACAGAACACAAAGAAGTTTCTCAGAAAGCTTCTTTCTCTTTGTTATCGGAGGATATTTCCTCTGGCCCTATAGTCTCAACAGGGATCCGATATATCTGTTCTCAGATTCCTCAGAAATAAGGCTAGCAAATAGATACAAGAAATACAGATGTAACTCTGTGAGATGAATTAACAGAACACTCAGCAGTTTCTCAGGAAGCTTCTTTCCAGATTTCATCGCAGGATATTTCCTTTTTCACCATAGCCCTCTAAGGACTTCCAAATATCACTTTGCCAATTCCAAAAGAACTGTCTTAGCGAAAGGCTTCTTGAGGGGAAAGCTGTAACTCTGTGAGATGATTTCACAGAACACAAAGAAGTTTCTGAGAAAGCTTCTTTCTCTTTGTTATCGGAGGATATTTCCTTTGGCCCTCCAGTCTTCAAAGGGATGCGATATATCTATTCTCAGATTCCACAGAAATAAGGCTAGCAAAGAGATCCACGAAATACAGATGTAACTCTGTGAGATGAATTAAGAGAACACTCAGCAGTTTCTCAGAAAGCTTCTTTCCAGATTTCATCTGAAGATATTTCCTTTTTCGCCATAGCCCTCAATGGGCTTCCAAATATCACTTTGCCAATTCCACAA
>NW_020256751.1:0-506 GCF_003255815.1 Theropithecus gelada
ACAGAAAGCTTCTTTCTCTTTGTTATCGGAGGATATTTCCTTTGGCCCTATAGTCTTCAAAGGGATCCGAAATATCTGTTCTCTGATTCCACAGAAATAAGGCTAGCAAAGAGATCCACGAAATACAGACGTAACACTGTGAGATGAATTAACAGAACACTAAGCAGTTTCTCAGAAAGCTTCTTTCCAGATTTCATCTGAGGATATTTCCTTTTTCACCATACCCCGCTATGGGGTTCCAAATATCACTCTGCCAATTCCACACGAACTGTCTTAGCGAAAGGCTTCTTGAGGGGAAAGATGTACCTCTGTGAGATGATTTCACAAAACACAAAGAATTTTCTCAGACAGCTTCTTACTCGTTGTTATCAGAGGATATTCCCTTTGGCCCTATAGTCTTCAAAGGGATCCGAATTATCTGTTCTCAGATTCCACAGAAATAGGGCTACCAAAGAGATTCATGAAATACAGATGTAACTATGTGAGTGGAAGTCACACATCACAGA
>NW_020256751.1:593-1048 GCF_003255815.1 Theropithecus gelada
TCTATGGGCTTCCAAATATCACTTTGCCAATTCCAGAAGAACTGTCTTAGCGAAAGGATTCTTGAGGGGAAAGCTGTAACTCTGTGTGATGATTTCACAGAACACAAAGAAGTTTCTCAGAAAGCTTCTTTCTCTTTGTTATCTGAGGATATTTCCCTTGGCACTATAGTCTTCAAAGGGATCCGAAATATCTGTTCTCAGATTCCACAGAAATAAGGCTAGCAAAGAGATCCTTGAAATACAGATGTAACTCTGTGAGTGGAAGTCACACATCACAGAGTAGTTTCTCAGAAAGGTTCTTTCCAGATTTCATCTGAGGATATTTCCTTTTTCTCCATAGCCTTCTACGGGCTTCGAAGTATCACTTTGCCAATTCCACAAGAACTGTCCTAGCGAAAGGCTTGTTGAGGGGAAAGCAGGAACTCTGTGAGATGATTTCACAGAACACAAAGAAG
>NW_020256752.1:0-7104 GCF_003255815.1 Theropithecus gelada
GGAGGAGGAGAGGAGAAGAAGGAAGAGAAGAGGAAGAGGAGGAGGAGAGAGAAGGAACAGAGAAGGAGGAGGAGAGGAGAAATGGAGGAGGAATGGGAGAGAAGTAGGAGGAGGGAAAAAGAAGGAGGAGGGGAGGACGAGAGGAGAAGGAGGAGCAGGAGAAGAGGAGATGGAGAGGAGAAAAAGGCAAGGAGGAAGAGAGAAGGAGGAGGAGAGGAGGAGAAAATGGGGGAGGATATTGGGGGGACTAGGAGAGGAGAAAAAGGAGGAGGAGAGTAGAAAGAGGAGTAGGAGGAGGACAGGAGAAGAAGGAGGAGGAAAAGGAGAGCAGGAGAGGAGAAGGAGGAGGAGGGGAGGAGGAAGAGGAAGAGGAGACATGGAGAAGGAGGAGGGAAGAAGTAGGAAAAGCAGAGGAGGAAGAGAGGAAAAGAAGGAGTGCACGAGGAAGAGGAGATGAAGAGAGGAAGAGAAGGAGGAGGAGAGAAATTGCAGGAGGAGGAGAGGAGGAGGGAGGAGGAGGAGACGAGAAGGAGGAGTAGGAGGAGAAAAGGAGAGAAGAAGGAAAGGACGAGGAAGAGGAGAGAAGGAGGAGGAGAGGAGGAGGAAGAAAAGGAAAGGAAGCGAGGAGAAGAGGAAGAGGAGTTGAGGAGAGGAGGCTGAGAAGGAGGAGGAGAGGAGGCAAAGTAAAAGATGAGTAGTAGGAGGAGGAAAGGTTTAGGGGGAAAAGGAGGAGAGGAGAAGGAGGAGGAGAAGAGGAGGAGATGAGAAGGAGGAACAGAGTAGGAGATGAGAAAAAGGAGGAAGAGGAGAAGGAGGAGGAGGATGAGAGCAGAAGGAGAGGAGAAGGAGGAGGAGAGGAGAAGGAGGAGAAAGAAAGTAGAAGGAGGGAGAGGAGGAAGAAAAGAGTAGGAGAAGGAGAGGAGGATGAAATAAAGGATAAAATGAGAGGAGGAGGAGAGGACAAATGGAGGAGGACCAGTGGAAGAGGAGGAAGAGAGGAGGAAGAAGAGGAAGTGGAGAAGAGGAGAAGAGAAGTGGGAGGAAGAGTGGAGGAGGAGAGGAGGAGAAGGAGGAGGGGAGAAGGAGGAGAAGAAGAGAAGGAGGAGAAGGGGAGAAGGAGGAGGAGAAAAAGAAAAGGAAGAGGGGGGAAAGGAGAAGGAGGAGGAGTAGGGGAGGAAGAGGAGAGAAGGAGGAGGAGAGAAAGATGAGAGGAAGAAAAGGAGAGGAGGAGGAAGAGAGAAAGAGGAGAAGTTGAGGAGAGGAGGAAGAGGAGGAGACAAAGAGGAGAAAAAAGGGGGGGAGGGGAGGAGGAGAGAGGAGGAGGAGAGGAGGAGAGGAGGAGAAGGATGAGAGGAGGAGCAGAAGAGGAAGAGGAAAGGAGAAGATGGAAAGGAGGAGATGAAAAAAGTTATTAATTTGTGGTGTTTAGTAATGATGACTATTTTCATGGCTTTTGGATTAAAGTTTAAACTCAATAGGAGAGATGGGCACAAAGATCCAGATAATTTCAGAGCTCAATTTCAGAGCTCAAAAAACGATATGTGGTAATACACCTGTGGACATTGTCAATGCAAAAGAGTTGCATTATTTTGGTTTTCAATCCAGCCATATGTCTCCAGACACAATATATGTAGTGCTTAAGAGACAGCAGGGTGCTGGGCCCAGTGATACATCGCAATCTCTTCTTGGACAGAGCTAAAACAGTAGAGGAGAGTAACATCACCGAGGTTCTAGGTCCAGCAATACATCACCATACTTTCTGAGAGGGGGACCAAAGCAGGAGAGCCACATCACCTAAGTTAGAGCCCCAGAGATATGGCACAATGCCTTCTGTGGGTAGGGCTCAGGAAGAAGAGGAAAGTGGCATAACCTAGGGGCTACCGCCAGCCATATGTCACAATCACCCCAAGGGGCAGGGACAATGCATGATAGGAGGGTCACATCAAGTAGGTGCTGAGCAAAGCAATATGTAACAATCCGAGAAGAGTGTCATCTCCTACATGCTGGGCCATGAGATATGTTACAACATCCCCTATGGGCAAAGCCCAGGTAATAGAAGAGATTTACATCAAATAGTTGATGGGCTGAGATACTTCACAATGCCCCCTGTAGAAAGAGACTAGGAGAAATAAATCAGATTGCCTGTGTGTTGGGCCCAGGGAAAAGTCAAGTTTTCATCTGTGGACATGGCCCAGGCAGATGAGGAGAGTCACATCATTTAGATGCTGGGCACAGAGATATGTAACAATCTCTTCTATAAGCAAAACCCTGGTAAGAAAAGAAAGACACATCAAATATTTTATGAACCCAGAGATATGTCATGATGTTTCCTCTTGACAGAGTCAAGGCAAGAAAGTCACATCAACTTGGTCCTGGGCCCAGCAATAGGTCACAATGCCTTCTGAAGACAGGGACAAGACAAATGAGTAACATCTTCAAGCTGGGCCCAACATATGTGCAAAAATCTCCCCTGTGGGCAGAACCTAGGAAGAAGAGAAGTGTCACATTAGCTAGGTGCTGAGCTCAGAGATATATCACCCTCCCTCCTGTGAGCAGAAACCAGGCAAGAGTACATTACCTGGGTGATGAGTGCAGAGAGATGTCACCATCCCCTCTTTAGGCTGGGCCCAGGCAGAAGAGTCACATCACCCGGGTGTTAAAATGAGCAATATGTCAGAATGCCCCTTGTGGGCAACACCAAAGTAGGAGAGAAAACTTATATCACCTGAGTACAAGTCCCAGTGGTATGTCACAATGCCTTCTGTAAGAAGCACCAAGGCTTGAGAATAGAGTCATCTCACCTGGGTGCTGGGTCCAACTATATATCACGATTCTATTTGTGAACCGAGCCCAGGCAGGAGAGTCAAATCAGGTATTTGACAGAGGTCTATGTCAAAAATCTCACCTTCAAAAAAATCCAGGGATGAGATTATCAGTCCCTCACACGTCCTGGTTCTAGGTCTGAGAGTCAACATGTCTTATATGTTGTGTGAAGTACACGAGTCACAATCTCAACTGTGAACTGAATCTGTGCAGCAGCTTCTCAATGTTTTCTGGGCATTGTGTCCCCTTAGATAAGTCACAGCCTGACACGTGTGCTAAATGATGGTTTGAGAGTCACCAAATCCATGCATAACAAATCCATGTATGAGAGTCAACATTGCAACTCTTGACTGACTCTAGATATAAGATTCAAAACCTCAACAGTGGGCCATGGTCATGTGAGAGGACAGCAATCTTTACTCTTGACTGTGTCTGCTTACTACTGTCACAATCTCGCCTTTGAGCTAGGCTGTTAGCACACTCCCTGTACCACCCAAAAAATATATGCGATATATGGTTTGGCTCTATGTCCTCACCCAAATCTCATCTACAATTGTAATCTCCACGTGTCAAGGGAGGAAGGTAATTGGATCATGGGGCAGTTTCCCCCATGCTGTTTTTGTGAAAGTGAGTGAGTTCTCAGGAGATCTGATGGTTCTATAAGTGTTGGAAGTTCCTCCTTCATCACTTTCTCCCTCCTGCCACCTTGTGAAGAAGTTCCCTGCTTCCCCTTCTGCCATGATTATATATTTCCTGAGGCCTTCTCAGCCATGTGGAACTGTGAGTCAATTAAACCTCTTTTCTACATAAATTTCCTGGTCTTGAGGAGTTCTTTATAGCAGTGTGAAAATGAACTAGTACAATATGATATGCATAAGAGTTGCAATCTGTATTAAGACCTTTATGCTGATATGGACCCATGATTGCATGTGTCATTCTAAGCTCAGGTGTGAGAGTCAACACTTCCCCAGTTGGCTGGGTCTAAATAGAAAAGTACTCATCTGCCTATGAGCTGGGTTTAGAAATGGGTCACTAATCTCATATGTGGCCAGACGTTAACATATGACTGACACAATTCCATCTGTAGACTGTGTCTATGCGTGAGATTCAGAATGTCACCAGTGGGTTGTGTCCATGTGTGAGGATGACTATTTTAAGGATTGGCAGAGTGTGTATACCAGAAACACAATATCTCGTGTGTCCTTGGACTTGTGATGACACTCTCTGTACCACTTGAGGGCTTTACACAATATGCAAGAGAGTGGTAAACCTCTGTGATCTTCATACAAAGAGGACACCCAGGATCTTACCTTTTCCCTAAGCCTAGTTATCTTTCTTATTGGCTAGTTCAAGGTATGACAGTCATCATCACACCTGTGAGATGGGCCAAGATATATGTCACAATACCCCTCTGGTTTAGGAGTAAGCAGGAGAGTAATATTACCTGGGTTTGGGGCCAGATGTATGTCACAATCTTCTCTCAGGACTCAGCAATATGTCACAACGATCTATGTATTCAAGACCCTGTCAAAAGGGCCTCATCACCTTGTTGCAGGGTCCAGTGATACGTCATAATCTTTTCTGTTGGAGGATCCAGGCAGAAAATAAGAATCACATTTCCTAGGTAGCGTATGCAGATATATATCACAAGGCCCCCTATGGGCAGTTCCCAGGCAGGAACCTCTTATTTTCTAGGTGTTGGACCTGACGTTATTTCACAATACACCAAATATTTGGGGTCTGGGATAAAGGAGTCACATCACATAGGTGCTGGGCCAAGTGATATGTTAAAAAATTATGGTGTAATACCCCTGTGGGCAGGGCTCTTGCAGAGGAGGTGCGTCTCATCGTTGTTAAGATAGGTCATATATCACAGTACACAATTTATACTGAGCTCAGGCAAGAGAAAAGAATAACATTACCTATGTGCTGGGCTCAGTGATACATCACAATACCTCCTTGGTCAGAGCCCAAGAAGTAGAAGAGAGTTACCTCACCTAGGTGCTGAGTCCATCAACATGTCACAATACTCACTGAAGAAAGGGCCCAAGAATAAGAATTCCATCATTTTTGGTGAGGGGCCAAGAGATATGTACCAACTCTTTCTGTATGTAGGGTTTAGGAGAAAAGAAAGAGTCGCATAACCTGTCACATAATCTAGACAGATGAGACCAGCTCTATGTCAAAATTACAACAGATGTCAGAGTCCAGGCATGAGAGGAGAATCACATCACATAAATATTGATTGAAGGGATATGCCACAATCCCCACTGGGGACCGAAGCAGAAAAATAAGGAGAATTACACCATCTAGGTAATGGGCCCAGAGATACGTTGCAGTGACCCCTGTGGGCAATGGCCAGGCAGTAGAAGGACATCGCCTGTGTGTAGGGCTTAGGGATAATTCACTCTAACTGTTGTGGACATAGCACAGGCAAACAAGGAGAGTCACAAAACCTAGGTGCTGGAATCAGAGACATGTCACAATCTCTTCTAATGGCAAAGCCCAAGTAAGTGAGAAGAGTAACACCAAATAGTTCATTAACTTAGAGATATGTCACAGGGCCCCCTGTGGACAGGGTCCAGGGAAGAGACTCACATCATCTTGATGCTGAGCCCAGCAATATGTCACAAAGCTTTCTGAAGTCAGGACCAAGGCAAAAGGGTAACATCACCTTATTGTTGGGTCCAGAGATACATCACAATCTGTCCTGCAAGCAGAACCTAAAAATAATAGAAGAGTCACATCAACTCAACGCTGGGCCCAGTGATGGGTCACAATATTTCCCATGAGCAGAGATCAGGCAGAAGTGAGTCACATATCCGGCTAATGGGTGCAGAGATGTCACAGTGCCTCCTGAAGGCAGGGCCCAGGCAGGAGAGTTACATCACCTGGGTTTTAGACCCAGTAATATATCACAATGGGTCATTTGGGCAGGGTACAGGAGAATCACATAACCTGGGTGTGGGGCCCAGTGATACATCACAATGCCTTCTGTGCACAGTGACAAAAGAGAAGGGTAGACTCACATTAACTGTATATAAGGCCTAGTGACAGTGATATGTCACAGTGCTGTCTGTGGGCAGTGCCAAGGCAGTGGACTAGCGTCCCATCATGAAGGTGCTGGGTTTAGCAATATGTCAAAATTCCATCTGTGGGATGGGCACAGGCAGAAGGATCAAATCACTTAGTTGCTGGATAGAGGCATATGTCACAGAATCTCAGATGCAGAATGATACAGACATAAAATCAAAATTCTTGCATATGAACCAATTCTAAGTATGGGAGTCAACATCTCCTCTATATTAGGTCTAAGTACATGAGTCACAATCTTTTTTTTTTTTTTTTTTTGAGATGGGATGTCACTCTGTCGCCCAGGCTGGAGTGCAGTGGCATGATCTTGGCTCACTGCAACCTCTACCTCCCGGGTTCAAGTGATTCTCCTGTCTCAGCCTCCTGAGAAGCTTGGACTACAGGCTCACGCCTTATTATTATACTTTAAGTTCTAGGGTACATGTGCATAACGTGCAGGTTTGTTACATACGTATACTTGTACCATGTTGCTGTGCTGCACCCATCAACTCGTCAGCACCCATCAACTCATCATTTACATCAGGTATAACTCCCAATGCAATCCCTCCCCCTTCCCCCCTCCCCATGATAGACCCTGGTGTGTGATGTTCCCCTTCCCGAGTCCAAGTGATCTCATTGTTCAGTTCCCACCTATGAGTGAGAACATGCGGTGTTTGGTTTTCTGTTCTTGTGATAGTTTGCTAAGAATGATGGTTTCCAGCTGCATCCATGTCCCTACAAAGGACACAAACTCATCCTTCTTTATGGCTGTATAGTATTCCATGCTGTATATGTGCCACATTTTCTTAATCCAGTCTGTCACTGATGGACATTTGGGTTGATTCCAAGTCTTTGCTATTGTGAATAGTGCCACAATAAACATACGTGTGCATGTGTCTTTATAGCAGCATGATTTAGAATCCTTTGGGTATATCCCCAGTAATGGGATGGCTGGGTCATATGGTACATCTAGTTCTAGATCCTTGAGGAATCGCCATACTGTTTTCCATAATGGTTGAACTAGTTTACAATCCCACCAACAGTGTAAAAGTGTTCCTATTTCTCCACATCCTCTCCAGCACCTGTTGTTTCCTGACTTTTTAATGATCGCCATTCTAACTGGTGTGAGATGGTATCTCATTGTGGTTTTGATTTGCATTTCTCTGATGGCCAGTGATGATGAACATTTTATCATGTGTCTGTTGGCTG
>NW_020256753.1:0-400 GCF_003255815.1 Theropithecus gelada
TTCACAGAACACAAAGAAGTTTCTCAGAAAGCTTCTTTCTCTTTGTTATCGCAGGATATTTCCTTTGGCCCTATAGTCTTCAACGTTATCCGAAATAACTGTTCTCAGATGCCACAGAAATAAGGCTAGCAAAGAGATCCACGAAATACAGATGTAACTCTTTGAGATGAATTAAGAGAACACTAAGCAGTTTCTCAGAAAGCTTCTTTCCAGATTTCATCTCAGGATGTTTCCTTTTTCACCCTAGCCCTCTATGGGGTTTCAAATATCACTTTGCCAATTCCACAAGAACTGTCTTAGCGAAAGGCTTCTTGAGGGGAAAGCTGTAACTCTGTGAGATGATTTCACAGAACACAAAGAAGTTTCACAGAAAGCTTCTTTGTCTTTGTTATCGGAGGAT
>NW_020256753.1:486-1048 GCF_003255815.1 Theropithecus gelada
AATTCCACAAGAACTGTCTTAGCGAAAGGCTTCTTGAGGGGAAAGCTGTAACGCTGTGAGATGATTTCACAGAACACAAAGAAGTTTCACAGAAAGCTTCTTTGTCTTTGTTATCAAAGGATATTTCCTTTGGCCCTATAGTCTTCATAGGGTTTCGAAATCTCTGACCTCAGATTCCACAGAAATAAGGCTAGCAAAGAGATCCACGAAATACAGATATAACTGTGTGAGATGAATTAACAGAACACAAAGCATTTTCTCAGAAAACTTCTTTCCAGATTTCATCGGAGGATACTTTCTTTTTCACCATAGACCTCTATGGGCTTCCAGATATCACTTTGCCAATTCCACAAGAACTCTCTTAGCGAAAGGCTTCTTGAGGTGCAAGCAGTAACTGTGTGAGATGATTTCACAGAACCCAAAGAAGATTCTCAGAAAGCTTCTTTCTCTTCGTTATCGGAGGATATTCCCTTTGGCCCTATAGTCTTCAAAGGGATCCGAAATATCTGTTCTCAGATTCCACAGAAAGAAGGCTAGGAAAGAGATCCACGAAATACAGATG
>NW_020256754.1:0-679 GCF_003255815.1 Theropithecus gelada
TAGGTGATTTCACAGAACACAAAGAAGTTTCTCAGAAAGCTTCTTTCTCTTTGTTATCGGAAGATATTTCCTTTGCCCCTATAGTCTTCAAAGGGATCCGAAATATCTGTTTTCAGATTCCACAGAAATAAGGCTAGCAAAGAGATCCACGAAATAGAGATGTAACTCTGTGAGATGAATTAACAGAACACTAAGCAGTTTCTCACAAAGCTTCCTTCCATATTTCATGTGAGGATATTTCCTTTTTAAACATAGCCTTCTATGGGCTTCCATATATCACTTTGCCAATTCCACAAGAAGTGTCTTAGCGAAAGGGATCTTGAGGGGAAAGCTGTAACACTGTGAGATGATTTCAAAGAACACAAAAAAGTTTCTCAGAAAGCTTCTTTCTCTTTGTTATCCGAGGATATTTCCTTTGGCCCTAGAGTCTGCAAAGGTATCCTAAATATCTGTTCTCAGATTCCAGAGAAATAAGGCTAGCAAAGAGATCCACGAAATACAGATGTAACTCTGCGAGTGGAGGTCACACATCACAGAGAAGTTTCTCAGAAAGGTTCTTTTCGGATTTCATTTGCAGATATTTCCTTTTTCACCATACCCCTCTATGGGCTTCCAAATATCACTTTGCCAATTCCACAAGAACTCTCTTAGCGAAAGGCTTCTTGAGGGGAAATCTGTA
>NW_020256754.1:768-1048 GCF_003255815.1 Theropithecus gelada
AACTCTGTTAGGTGATTTCACAGAACACAAAGAAGTTTCTCAGAAAGCTTCTTTCTCTTTGTTATCGGAAGATATTTCCTTTGCCCCTATAGTCTTCAAAGGGATCCGAAATATCTGTTTTCAGATTCCACAGAAATAAGGCTAGCAAAGAGATCCACGAAATAGAGATGTAACTCTGTGAGATGAATTAACAGAACACTAAGCAGTTTCTCACAAAGCTTCCTTCCATATTTCATGTGAGGATATTTCCTTTTTAAACATAGCCTTCTATGGGCTTCCA
>NW_020256755.1:0-1048 GCF_003255815.1 Theropithecus gelada
TCTTGTGGAATTTGCAAAGTGATATATGGAATCCCATAGAGGGCTTTGGTGAGAAAGTAACTATCCTCAGATGAAAACTCGAAGAAGCTTTCTGACAAACTGCTTAGTGCTCTTTTAATTCATCTGACAGAGTTACAGCTTTCCTCTCAAGAAGCCGTTTGCTTAGCCTGTTCTTTTGGAATTTGCAAAGTGATATTTGGAAGCCCATAGAGGGCTATGGTGAAAAAGAAAATATCCTCAGAGAAAAACTGGAAAGAAGCTTTCTGAGAAACTGCTTAGGGTTTTGTTAATTCATCTCACAGAGTTACTGCTTTCCACTCAACAAGCCGTTCACTAAGCCTCTTCTGGTGGAATTTGCAAAGTGATATTTGGAAGCCCTTAGAGGGCTATGGTGAAAAAGAAAATATCCTCAGGGAAAAACTGGACAGAATCTTTTTGAGAAACTGCTTTGTGATGTGTGACTTCCACTCACAGAGTTACATCTCTATTTCGTGGATCTGTTTGCTAGCCTTATTTCTTTGGAATGTGAGAAGTGATATTACAGATCAATTTGAAGACTATAGGGCCAAGGGAAATATCCTCCGATAACAATGAGAAAGAAGCTTTCTGAGAAACTTCTTTGTGTTCTGGGAAATCATCTCAGAAAGTTACAGCTTTCCAATCAAGAAGACTTTCGTTAACCCTGTTCTTGTGGAATTTGCAAAGTGATATTTCGATGCCCATAGAGGGCTACGGTGAAAAAGGAAAAATCCTCAGATAAAATCTGGAGAGAAGCTTTCTGAGAAACTGCTTAGTGTTCTGTTAATTCATCTCAGAGAGTTGCAGCTTTCCCCTCAAGAACCCGCTCGCTAAGCCTTTTCTTGTGGAATTTGCAAAGTGATATTTGATAGCCCATAGAGGGCTATGGTGAAAAAGAAAATAACCTCAGAGAAAAACTGTAAGGAAGCTTTCTGAGAAACTGCTTTGTGATGTGTGACTTCCTCTCACAGAGTTACATCTGTATTTCATGGATCTGTTTGCTAGCCTTATTTCTGTGGAATCTGAGAAC
>NW_020256756.1:0-1048 GCF_003255815.1 Theropithecus gelada
TGGTTCAACATTCGCAAATCAATAAACATAATCCAGCATATAAACAGAACCAAAAACAAGAACCACATGATTATTTCAATAGATGCAGAAAAGGCTTTTGACAAAATTCAACAGCCCTTCATGCTAAAAACGCTCAATAAATTCGGTATTGATGGAATGTACCTCAAAATAATAAGAGCTATTTATGACAAACCCACAGCCAATATCATACTGAATGGGCAAAAACTGGAAAAATTCCCTTTGAAAACTGGCACAAGACAGGGATGCCCTCTCTCACCACTCCTATTCAACATAGTGTTGGAAGTTCTGGCTAGGGCAATCAGGCAAGAGAAAGAAATCAAGGGTATTCAGTTAGGAAAAGAAGAAGTCAAATTGTCCCTCTTTGCAGATGACATGATTGTATATTTAGAAAACCCCATTGTCTCAGCCCAAAATCTCCTTAAGCTGATAAGCAACTTCAGCAAAGTCTCAGGATACAAAATTAATGTGCAAAAATCACAAGCATTCTTATACACTAGTAACAGACAAACAGAGAGCCAAATCATGAATGAACTTTCATTCACAATTGCTTCAAAGAGAATAAAATACTTAGGAATCCAACTTACAAGGGATGTAAAGGACCTCTTCAAGGAGAACTACAAACCACTGCTCAGTGAAATCAAAGAGGACACAAACAAATGGAAGAACATACCATGCTCATGGATAGGAAGAATCAATATCGTGAAAATGGCCATACTGCCCAAGGTAATTTATAGATTCAATGCCATCCCCATCAAGCTACCAATGAGTTTCTTCACAGAATTGGAAAAAACTGCTTTAAAGTTCATATGGAACCAAAAAAGAGCCCGCATCTCCAAGACAATCCTAAGTCAAAAGAACAAAGCTGGAGGCATCACGCTACCTGACTTCAAACTATACTACAAGGCTACAGTAACCAAAACAGCATGGTACTGGTACCAAAACAGAGATATAGACCAATGGAACAGAACAGAGTCCTCAGAAATAATACCACACATCTACAGCCATCTGATCTTTGACAAACCTGAGA
>NW_020256757.1:0-1048 GCF_003255815.1 Theropithecus gelada
CCCTTACTATGCAGCAGGTTCTGTATGCATAAGCCTCTCTTTGTTCTTATTTTGGTGGCCTCTGTTTACTCACAAAGAGAAAGAACTGCTATTCCCATAAATCATGGCTTTGAAAATGGCCCCAGTTCCCTGGGTGCGCTTGCTCATGCCTGTAATCCCAGCACTTTGGGAGGCTGAGGTGGGCGGATCACGAGGTCAGGAGATCGAGGCCATCCTGTTCAACACGGTGAAACCCCATCTCTACTAAAAATACAAATAATTAGCCAGGAGTGGTGGCATGCACCTGTAATCCCAGCTACTCAGGAGGCTGAGGCAGGAGAATTGCCTGAACCCGGGAGGCGGAAGTTGCAATGAGTCTGATCATGCCACTGCACTCCAGCCTGAGCGACACAGCAAGACTCCATCTCAAAAAAAAAAAAAAGAAAAGAAAAGAAAATGGTGACAGAAAGTTTTAACAGTTGGATGATCTTTGCATTTATGTTAATGTGTGGTGGCAGTATATGGGGCAGCAATATTTTGTTGTAGGCAAAGATGTTAAATTTGATTGTGGAAGAAAGGTGTATGTTGTGGATGAGATGTCAAAAGACAGAAGATAGGAGGCATTTGTTCATTTTTCTGGCCACTCAGTACCTTTCAAAGATTTTTGAAATTTTTTTGAGACAGGGGCTCACTCTGTTGTCCAGGCTTGAGTGCAGCGGTGCTGTCACAGCTCACTGCAGACTCAGACTCCTGGGCTCAAGCGGTCCTCCCACCTCATCCTCTCAAAATGTTGGCATCACAGGCATGAGCCATACTCCCTGTCCATTTTGAACATTTTTGCCAGATCTAGGGAATTTCTTCAGTTCCTTGGGCTCTTTTGAAGTAGGGCATGTGACTAAGTCTTGTATCTAAGTTTCACCAATGAAACTCATATCAAGATATTTCAAAATTGATCAACTTAAGGTTTCAAATGGAATCCGTTTTGTGGGCAAGGGTGGAGGTGGAGGTTCCAGCTTTCACAGGCAAGAGTAGTTGCTCATGTACATGTATCAGGTGCAGACAGCACATC
>NW_020256758.1:0-1048 GCF_003255815.1 Theropithecus gelada
AGGTCTCTATTTTCATGGCAGAATGTATCTATAGAATACTGTGGGATGAAACAAAAAAAAAGACAGTCAAAATGTACAGAATAATTCCATGTTTTGCTTATAAAAATGGAACTGAACTGTTTACAAAAAGATCTAGAATTTTACATATTTTAGTCCTCAGGAGTAGAAACAGAGGGAGAGAGGGAAGGGAAGTGTTTTACAACTGGCTTGTGTTATATTGCTTTATTTTTATTTTTACTTTTTGAGATGGAGTCTCACTGTGTCATCCAGGCTGGAGTGCAGCAGTGTGATTTTGGCTCATTGCAACCTCTGCCTCCTGGGTTCAAGAGATTCTCCTGTCTCAGCTTCCTGAGTAGCTGGGATTACAGGTACGTGCCACCACCCCTAGCTAATTTTGGTATTTTTAGTAGAGATGGAGTTTCACAATATTGGCCAAGATGGTCTTAAACTCCTGGCCTCAAGTGATCTGCCTGCCTCAGCCTCCCAAACTGTTGGGATTACAGGTGTGAGCCACCATGACTGAACATTATATTGCTTTAATAAATCAAAAAGTCAACAGAAGTTCTATTAACTTTTCTTTTCTTTTCTTTTTTTTTTTTTTTTTTTTTTGAGACAGAGTCTTGCTCTGTCGCCCAGGCTGGAGTGCAGTGGTGCGATCTCGGCTCACTGCAAGTTCTGCCTCCTGGGTTCACACCATTCTCCTGCCTCAGCCTCCCGAGTAGCTGGGACTACAGGCACCCACCAACACGCCCAGCTAATTTTTTGTATTTTCAGAAAAGACGGGGTTTCATGGTGTTAGCCAGGAGGGTCTCGATCTCCTGACCTCGTGATCCGCCTGCCTCGGCCTCCCAAAGTGCTGGGATTACAGGTGTGAGCCACCGCCCCTGACCCTATTAACTTTTCACTGGAAAAGGTAACTTTTTGAAAAGTTACTAAAAAATGTTTTCATTTTAAATATTTACAAGTTAGATTACCTGAGCCAGAGAAAGTTGTAGTCCAGGAGTATAAAATATTTCTTCCAAATCCTTTTCAAGAAGGTAACCACAAT
>NW_020256759.1:0-1048 GCF_003255815.1 Theropithecus gelada
CCCACTAGGGGCAGTCTGACACCCCACACCTCACAGGGTGGAGTACACCCCTGAGAGGAAGCTTCCAAAGCAAGAATCAGACAGGTACACTCACTGTTCAGAAATATTCTATCTTCTGCAGCCTCTGCTGCTGATACCCAGGCAAACAGGGTCTGGAGTGGACCTCAAGCAATCTCCAACAGACCTACAGCTGAGGGTCCTGACTGTTAGAAGGAAAACGATCAAACAGGAAGGACACCTACACCAAAACCCCATCAGTACATCACCATCATCAAAGACCAGAGGCAGATAAAACCACAAAGATGGGGAAAAAGCAGGGCAGAAAAGCTGGAAATTCAAAAAATAAGAGCGCATCTCCCCCGGCAAAGGAGCGCAGCTCATCGCCAGCAACGGATCAAAGCTGGACGGAGAATGACTTTGACGAGATGAGAGAAGAAGGCTTCAGTCCATCAAATTTCTCAGAGCTAAAGGAGGAATTACGTACCCAGCGCAAAGAAACTAAAAATCTTGAAAAAAAAGTGGAAGAATTGATGGCTAGAGTAATTAATGCAGAGAAGGTCATAAACGAAATGAAAGAGATGAAAACCATGACACGAGAAATACGTGACAAATGCACAAGCTTCAGTAACCGACTCGATCAACTGGAAGAAAGAGTATCAGCGATTGAGGATCAAATGAATGAAATGAAGCGAGAAGAGAAACCAAAAGAAAAAAGAAGAAAAAGAAATGAACAAAGCCTGCAAGAAGTATGGGATTATGTAAAAAGACCAAATCTCCGTCTGATTGGGGTGCCTGAAAGTGAGGGGGAAAATGGAACCAAGTTGGAAAACACTCTTCAGGATATCATCCAGGAGAACTTCCCCAACCTAGTAGGGCAGGCCAACATTCAAATCCAGGAAATACAGAGAACGCCACAAAGATACTCCTCGAGAAGAGCAACTCCAAGACACATAATTGCCAGATTCACCAAAGTTGAAATGAAGGAAAACATCTTAAGGGCAGCCAGAGAGAAAGGTCGGGTTACCCACAAAGGGAAGCCCATCAGACT
>NW_020256760.1:0-1047 GCF_003255815.1 Theropithecus gelada
AAATGGAAGAACATACCATGCTCATGGATAGGAAGAATCAATATCGTGAAAATGGCCATACTGCCCAAGGTTATTTATAGATTCAATGCCATCCCCATCAAGCTACCAATGAGTTTCTTCACAGAATTGGAAAAAACTGCTTTAAAGTTCATATGGAACTGAAAAAGACCCCGCATTGCCAAGACAATCCTAAGTCAAAACAACAAAGCTGGAGGCATCACGCAACCTGACTTCAAACTATACTACAAGGTTACAGTAACCAAAACAGCATGGTCCTGGTACCAAAACAGAGATATAGACCAATGGAACAGAACAGAGCCCTCAGAAATAATACCACACATCTACAGCCATCTGATCTTTGACAAACCTGAGAGAAACAAGAAATGGGGAAAAGATTCCCTATTTAATAAATGGTGCTGGGAAAATTGGCTAGCCATAAGTAGAAAGCTGAAACTGGATCCTTTCCTTACTCCTTATACGAAAATTAATTCAAGATGGATTAGAGACTTAAATGTGAGACCTAATACCATAAAAACCCTAGAAGAAAACCTAGGTAATACCATTCAGGACATAGGCATGGGCAAGGACTTCATGTCTAAAACACCAAAAGCAACAGCAGCAAAAGCCAAAATTGACAAATGGCATCTCATTAAACTAAAGAGCTTCTGCACAACAAAAGGAACTACCATCAGAGTGAACAGGCAACCTACAGAATGGGAGAAAATTTTTGCAATCTACTCATCTGACAAAGGGCTAGTATCCAGAACCTACAAAGAATTCAAACAAATTTACAAGAAAAAAACAAACAACCCCATCAAAAAGTGGGCAAAGGATATGAACAGACATTTCTCAAAAGAAGACATTCATACAGCCAACAGACACATGAAACAATGCTTGTCATCACTGGCCATCAGAGAAATGCAAATCAAAATCACAATGAGATACCATCTCATACCGGTTAGAATGGCAATCATTAAAAAGTCAGGAAACAACAGGTGCTGAGAGGATGTGGAGAAATAGGAACACTTTTACACTGTTGGTGGGATT
>NW_020256761.1:0-1047 GCF_003255815.1 Theropithecus gelada
GAAATACAGATATAACTCTGTGAGATGAATTAACAGAACACTAAGCAGTTTCTCATAAAGCTTCTTTCCAGATTACATCTGAGTATACTCCCTTTTTGAACATAGCCCTCTATGGGCTTCCAAATATCACTTTAGCAATTCCGCAAGAACTGTCTTAGCCAAAGGCTTGCAGAGAGGAATGCTGTAACTCTGTGAGATGATTTCACAGAACACAAAGAAGTTTCTCAGAAAGCTTCTTTCTCTTTGTTATCGGAGGATATTCCCTTTCGCCCTATAGTCTTCAAAGGGATCCGAAATATCTATTCTCAGATTCCACAGAAATAAGGCTGGCAAAGAGATCCACGACATACAGATGTAACTCTGTGAGATGCAGTAACAGAACACCAAGCAGTTTCTCAGAAAGCTTCTTTCCAGATTTCATCTGAGGATATTTCCTTTTTCACCATATCCCTCTATGGGCTTCCGAATATTACTTTGCCAATTCCACAAGAACGGTCTTATCGAAAGGCTTCTTGACGGGAAAGCTGCAACTCTGTGAGATGATTTCACACAACACAAACAAGTTTCTCAGAAAGCTTCTTTCGCTTTGTTATAAGAGCATATTTCCTTTGGAACTATAGTCTTCAAAGGGATTCGAAATATCTGTTCTCAGATTCCACAGAAATAAGGCTAGCAAAGAGATGCACGAAATAAAGATGTAACTCTGTGAGATGAATTATCAGAACACTAAGCAGTTTCTCAGAAAGCTTCTTTCCAGATTTCATCTGAGGATACTTCCTTTTTCACCGCAGCCCTCTATGGGCTTCCAAATATCACTTTGCCATTTCCAAAAGAAGTTTCTCAGCGAAAGGCTTCTTGAGGGAAAGCTGTAACTCTGTGAGATGATTTCACAGAACACAAAGAAGTTTCTCAGAAAGCTTCTTTCTCTTTGTTAACGGAGGATATTCCCTTTGGCCCTATAGTCTTCAAAGGGATCCGCATTATCTGTTCTCAGACCCCACAGAAATAAGCCTAGCAAAGAGATCCACGAAATACAGATGTAACTCT
>NW_020256762.1:0-1047 GCF_003255815.1 Theropithecus gelada
AAAAAAAAAAAAAAAAAAAAAAAAATATGACTAGCAAAGGAAGAAAAAAAATAGTCCTTTTCCACTAAAAATATGATTTTCTAGATAGGAAACTCAGAATTTACAGATTATCAGAATTAATAAGAGAAGATTATTCTATATAAAATCAATGGCATCTCTGTATATCAGTAATAAACAGTAGGAAATTATCATGAAAAATTTATTTGAGGCTGGGTGTGTTGGCTCACACCTGTACTCTTAGCACTTGGGAGGCCAAGATGGGAAGACTGCTTGAGCCCAAGAGTTCAAAACCAGCCTGGGCTAGACAGTAAGATCCAATCTCTGCAAAAAAAAATTTAAAAATTAAAATGAACCCGGCACGGTGTATACCTGTAGTTCCAACTAGTTGGGAGGTTGAGACAGGAAACTCTCTTGAGCCCAGGAGTTTGAGGATGCAGTGTGCAATTACTTTGCCATTGCATTCCAGCCTGAGTGACAAAGCAAGACCCTGTCTCTAAAAAAAAGAAATAAAGAAACATTTGTTTGATTAAAAATCAAAACACCTCAGCCGGATGCAGTGGCACCTGCCTGTCTGCCTGTAGTCCCAGCTACTCGGGAGGCTGAGGTAGGAGGATCATTTGAGCCTAGAAGTTCAAGGTCAGCCCAAGCAACATAGAGAGACGCTCATTTCTTAAAAAATAAAAATAAAGAGGGGGGCGGAGCAAGATGGCCGAATAGGAACAGCTCCAGTCTCCAACTCCCAGCGTGAGCGACACAGAAGACCGGTGATTTCTGCATTTTCAACTGAGGTACTGGATTCATCTCACTGGGGAGTGCCGGACGATCGGTGCTGGTCAGCTGCTGCAGCCCGACCAGCGAGAGCTGAAGCAGGGCGAGGCATCACCTCACCTGGGAAGCGCAAGGGGGAAGGGAATCCCTTTTCCTAGCCAGGGGAACTGAGACACACAACACCTGGAAAATCGGGTAACTCCCACCCCAATATTGCGCTTTAAGCAAACAAGCACACCAGGAGATCATATCCCACACCTGGCCGGGAGGGTCCCACGC
>NW_020256763.1:0-7104 GCF_003255815.1 Theropithecus gelada
GGAGGAGGAGAGGAGAAGAAGGAAGAGAAGAGGAAGAGGAGGAGGAGAGAGAAGGAACAGAGAAGGAGGAGGAGAGGAGAAATGGAGGAGGAATGGGAGAGAAGTAGGAGGAGGGAAAAAGAAGGAGGAGGGGAGGACGAGAGGAGAAGGAGGAGCAGGAGAAGAGGAGATGGAGAGGAGAAAAAGGCAAGGAGGAAGAGAGAAGGAGGAGGAGAGGAGGAGAAAATGGGGGAGGATATTGGGGGGACTAGGAGAGGAGAAAAAGGAGGAGGAGAGTAGAAAGAGGAGTAGGAGGAGGACAGGAGAAGAAGGAGGAGGAAAAGGAGAGCAGGAGAGGAGAAGGAGGAGGAGTGGAGGAGGAAGAGGAAGAGGAGACATGGAGAAGGAGGAGGGAAGAAGTAGGAAAAGCAGAGGAGGAAGAGAGGAAAAGAAGGAGTGCACGAGGAAGAGGAGATGAAGAGAGGAATAGAAGGAGGAGGAGAGAAATTGCAGGAGGAGGAGAGGAGGAGGGAGGAGGAGGAGACGAGAAGGAGGAGTAGGAGGAGAAAAGGAGAGAAGAAGGAAAGGACGAGGAAGAGGAGAGAAGGAGGAGGAGAGGAGGAGGAAGAAAAGGAAAGGAAGCGAGGAGAAGAGGAAGAGGAGTTGAGGAGAGGAGGCTGAGAAGGAGTAGGAGAGGAGGCAAAGTAAAAGATGAGTAGTAGGAGGAGGAAAGGTTTAGGGGGAAAAGGAGGAGAGGAGAATGAGGAGGAGAAGAGGAGGAGATGAGAAGGAGGAACAGAGTAGGAGATGAGAAAAAGGAGGAAGAGGAGAAGGAGGAGGAGGATGAGAGCAGAAGGAGAGGAGAAGGAGGAGGAGAGGAGAAGGAGGAGAAAGAAAGTAGAAGGAGGGAGAGGAGGAAGAAAAGAGTAGGAGAAGGAGAGGAGGATGAAATAAAGGATAAAATGAGAGGAGGAGGAGAGGACAAATGGAGGAGGACCAGTGGAAGAGGAGGAAGAGAGGAGGAAGAAGAGGAAGTGGAGAAGAGGAGAAGAGAAGTGGGAGGAAGAGTGGAGGAGGAGAGGAGGAGAAGGAGGAGGGGAGAAGGAGGAGAAGAAGAGAAGTAGGAGAAGGGGAGAAGGAGGAGGAGAAAAAGAAAAGGAAGAGGGGGGAAAGGAGAAGGAGGAGGAGTAGGGGAGGAAGAGGAGAGAAGGAGGAGGAGAGAAAGATGAGAGGAAGAAAAGGAGAGGAGGAGGAAGAGAGAAAGAGGAGAAGTTGAGGAGAGGAGGAAGAGGAGGAGACAAAGAGGAGAAAAAAGGGGGGGAGGGGAGGAGTAGAGAGGAGGAGGAGAGGAGGAGAGGAGGAGAAGGATGAGAGGAGGAGCAGAAGAGGAAGAGGAAAGGAGAAGATGGAAAGGAGGAGATGAAAAAAGTTATTAATTTGTGGTGTTTAGTAATGATGACTATTTTCATGGCTTTTGGATTAAAGTTTAAACTCAATAGGAGAGATGGGCACAAAGATCCAGATAATTTCAGAGCTCAATTTCAGAGCTCAAAAAACGATATGTGGTAATACACCTGTGGACATTGTCAATGCAAAAGAGTTGCATTATTTTGGTTTTCAATCCAGCCATATGTCTCCAGACACAATATATGTAGTGCTTAAGAGACAGCAGGGTGCTGGGCCCAGTGATACATCGCAATCTCTTCTTGGACAGAGCTAAAACAGTAGAGGAGAGTAACATCACCGAGGTTCTAGGTCCAGCAATACATCACCATACTTTCTGAGAGGGGGACCAAAGCAGGAGAGCCACATCACCTAAGTTAGAGCCCCAGAGATATGGCACAATGCCTTCTGTGGGTAGGGCTCAGGAAGAAGAGGAAAGTGGCATAACCTAGGGGCTACCGCCAGCCATATGTCACAATCACCCCAAGGGGCAGGGACAATGCATGATAGGAGGGTCACATCAAGTAGGTGCTGAGCAAAGCAATATGTAACAATCCGAGAAGAGTGTCATCTCCTACATGCTGGGCCATGAGATATGTTACAACATCCCCTATGGGCAAAGCCCAGGTAATAGAAGAGATTTACATCAAATAGTTGATGGGCTGAGATACTTCACAATGCCCCCTGTAGAAAGAGACTAGGAGAAATAAATCAGATTGCCTGTGTGTTGGGCCCAGGGAAAAGTCAAGTTTTCATCTGTGGACATGGCCCAGGCAGATGAGGAGAGTCACATCATTTAGATGCTGGGCACAGAGATATGTAACAATCTCTTCTATAAGCAAAACCCTGGTAAGAAAAGAAAGACACATCAAATATTTTATGAACCCAGAGATATGTCATGATGTTTCCTCTTGACAGAGTCAAGGCAAGAAAGTCACATCAACTTGGTCCTGGGCCCAGCAATAGGTCACAATGCCTTCTGAAGACAGGGACAAGACAAATGAGTAACATCTTCAAGCTGGGCCCAACATATGTGCAAAAATCTCCCCTGTGGGCAGAACCTAGGAAGAAGAGAAGTGTCACATTAGCTAGGTGCTGAGCTCAGAGATATATCACCCTCCCTCCTGTGAGCAGAAACCAGGCAAGAGTACATTACCTGGGTGATGAGTGCAGAGAGATGTCACCATCCCCTCTTTAGGCTGGGCCCAGGCAGAAGAGTCACATCACCCGGGTGTTAAAATGAGCAATATGTCAGAATGCCCCTTGTGGGCAACACCAAAGTAGGAGAGAAAACTTATATCACCTGAGTACAAGTCCCAGTGGTATGTCACAATGCCTTCTGTAAGAAGCACCAAGGCTTGAGAATAGAGTCATCTCACCTGGGTGCTGGGTCCAACTATATATCACGATTCTATTTGTGAACCGAGCCCAGGCAGGAGAGTCAAATCAGGTATTTGACAGAGGTCTATGTCAAAAATCTCACCTTCAAAAAAATCCAGGGATGAGATTATCAGTCCCTCACACGTCCTGGTTCTAGGTCTGAGAGTCAACATGTCTTATATGTTGTGTGAAGTACACGAGTCACAATCTCAACTGTGAACTGAATCTGTGCAGCAGCTTCTCAATGTTTTCTGGGCATTGTGTCCCCTTAGATAAGTCACAGCCTGACACGTGTGCTAAATGATGGTTTGAGAGTCACCAAATCCATGCATAACAAATCCATGTATGAGAGTCAACATTGCAACTCTTGACTGACTCTAGATATAAGATTCAAAACCTCAACAGTGGGCCATGGTCATGTGAGAGGACAGCAATCTTTACTCTTGACTGTGTCTGCTTACTACTGTCACAATCTCGCCTTTGAGCTAGGCTGTTAGCACACTCCCTGTACCACCCAAAAAATATATGCGATATATGGTTTGGCTCTATGTCCTCACCCAAATCTCATCTACAATTGTAATCTCCACGTGTCAAGGGAGGAAGGTAATTGGATCATGGGGCAGTTTCCCCCATGCTGTTTTTGTGAAAGTGAGTGAGTTCTCAGGAGATCTGATGGTTCTATAAGTGTTGGAAGTTCCTCCTTCATCACTTTCTCCCTCCTGCCACCTTGTGAAGAAGTTCCCTGCTTCCCCTTCTGCCATGATTATATATTTCCTGAGGCCTTCTCAGCCATGTGGAACTGTGAGTCAATTAAACCTCTTTTCTACATAAATTTCCTGGTCTTGAGGAGTTCTTTATAGCAGTGTGAAAATGAACTAGTACAATATGATATGCATAAGAGTTGCAATCTGTATTAAGACCTTTATGCTGATATGGACCCATGATTGCATGTGTCATTCTAAGCTCAGGTGTGAGAGTCAACACTTCCCCAGTTGGCTGGGTCTAAATAGAAAAGTACTCATCTGCCTATGAGCTGGGTTTAGAAATGGGTCACTAATCTCATATGTGGCCAGACGTTAACATATGACTGACACAATTCCATCTGTAGACTGTGTCTATGCGTGAGATTCAGAATGTCACCAGTGGGTTGTGTCCATGTGTGAGGATGACTATTTTAAGGATTGGCAGAGTGTGTATACCAGAAACACAATATCTCGTGTGTCCTTGGACTTGTGATGACACTCTCTGTACCACTTGAGGGCTTTACACAATATGCAAGAGAGTGGTAAACCTCTGTGATCTTCATACAAAGAGGACACCCAGGATCTTACCTTTTCCCTAAGCCTAGTTATCTTTCTTATTGGCTAGTTCAAGGTATGACAGTCATCATCACACCTGTGAGATGGGCCAAGATATATGTCACAATACCCCTCTGGTTTAGGAGTAAGCAGGAGAGTAATATTACCTGGGTTTGGGGCCAGATGTATGTCACAATCTTCTCTCAGGACTCAGCAATATGTCACAACGATCTATGTATTCAAGACCCTGTCAAAAGGGCCTCATCACCTTGTTGCAGGGTCCAGTGATACGTCATAATCTTTTCTGTTGGAGGATCCAGGCAGAAAATAAGAATCACATTTCCTAGGTAGCGTATGCAGATATATATCACAAGGCCCCCTATGGGCAGTTCCCAGGCAGGAACCTCTTATTTTCTAGGTGTTGGACCTGACGTTATTTCACAATACACCAAATATTTGGGGTCTGGGATAAAGGAGTCACATCACATAGGTGCTGGGCCAAGTGATATGTTAAAAAATTATGGTGTAATACCCCTGTGGGCAGGGCTCTTGCAGAGGAGGTGCGTCTCATCGTTGTTAAGATAGGTCATATATCACAGTACACAATTTATACTGAGCTCAGGCAAGAGAAAAGAATAACATTACCTATGTGCTGGGCTCAGTGATACATCACAATACCTCCTTGGTCAGAGCCCAAGAAGTAGAAGAGAGTTACCTCACCTAGGTGCTGAGTCCATCAACATGTCACAATACTCACTGAAGAAAGGGCCCAAGAATAAGAATTCCATCATTTTTGGTGAGGGGCCAAGAGATATGTACCAACTCTTTCTGTATGTAGGGTTTAGGAGAAAAGAAAGAGTCGCATAACCTGTCACATAATCTAGACAGATGAGACCAGCTCTATGTCAAAATTACAACAGATGTCAGAGTCCAGGCATGAGAGGAGAATCACATCACATAAATATTGATTGAAGGGATATGCCACAATCCCCACTGGGGACCGAAGCAGAAAAATAAGGAGAATTACACCATCTAGGTAATGGGCCCAGAGATACGTTGCAGTGACCCCTGTGGGCAATGGCCAGGCAGTAGAAGGACATCGCCTGTGTGTAGGGCTTAGGGATAATTCACTCTAACTGTTGTGGACATAGCACAGGCAAACAAGGAGAGTCACAAAACCTAGGTGCTGGAATCAGAGACATGTCACAATCTCTTCTAATGGCAAAGCCCAAGTAAGTGAGAAGAGTAACACCAAATAGTTCATTAACTTAGAGATATGTCACAGGGCCCCCTGTGGACAGGGTCCAGGGAAGAGACTCACATCATCTTGATGCTGAGCCCAGCAATATGTCACAAAGCTTTCTGAAGTCAGGACCAAGGCAAAAGGGTAACATCACCTTATTGTTGGGTCCAGAGATACATCACAATCTGTCCTGCAAGCAGAACCTAAAAATAATAGAAGAGTCACATCAACTCAACGCTGGGCCCAGTGATGGGTCACAATATTTCCCATGAGCAGAGATCAGGCAGAAGTGAGTCACATATCCGGCTAATGGGTGCAGAGATGTCACAGTGCCTCCTGAAGGCAGGGCCCAGGCAGGAGAGTTACATCACCTGGGTTTTAGACCCAGTAATATATCACAATGGGTCATTTGGGCAGGGTACAGGAGAATCACATAACCTGGGTGTGGGGCCCAGTGATACATCACAATGCCTTCTGTGCACAGTGACAAAAGAGAAGGGTAGACTCACATTAACTGTATATAAGGCCTAGTGACAGTGATATGTCACAGTGCTGTCTGTGGGCAGTGCCAAGGCAGTGGACTAGCGTCCCATCATGAAGGTGCTGGGTTTAGCAATATGTCAAAATTCCATCTGTGGGATGGGCACAGGCAGAAGGATCAAATCACTTAGTTGCTGGATAGAGGCATATGTCACAGAATCTCAGATGCAGAATGATACAGACATAAAATCAAAATTCTTGCATATGAACCAATTCTAAGTATGGGAGTCAACATCTCCTCTATATTAGGTCTAAGTACATGAGTCACAATCTTTTTTTTTTTTTTTTTTTGAGATGGGATGTCACTCTGTCGCCCAGGCTGGAGTGCAGTGGCATGATCTTGGCTCACTGCAACCTCTACCTCCCGGGTTCAAGTGATTCTCCTGTCTCAGCCTCCTGAGAAGCTTGGACTACAGGCTCACGCCTTATTATTATACTTTAAGTTCTAGGGTACATGTGCATAACGTGCAGGTTTGTTACATACGTATACTTGTACCATGTTGCTGTGCTGCACCCATCAACTCGTCAGCACCCATCAACTCATCATTTACATCAGGTATAACTCCCAATGCAATCCCTCCCCCTTCCCCCCTCCCCATGATAGACCCTGGTGTGTGATGTTCCCCTTCCCGAGTCCAAGTGATCTCATTGTTCAGTTCCCACCTATGAGTGAGAACATGCGGTGTTTGGTTTTCTGTTCTTGTGATAGTTTGCTAAGAATGATGGTTTCCAGCTGCATCCATGTCCCTACAAAGGACACAAACTCATCCTTTTTTATGGCTGTATAGTATTCCATGCTGTATATGTGCCACATTTTCTTAATCCAGTCTGTCACTGATGGACATTTGGGTTGATTCCAAGTCTTTGCTATTGTGAATAGTGCCACAATAAACATACGTGTGCATGTGTCTTTATAGCAGCATGATTTAGAATCCTTTGGGTATATCCCCAGTAATGGGATGGCTGGGTCATATGGTACTTCTAGTTCTAGATCCTTGAGGAATCGCCATACTGTTTTTCATAAAGGTTGAACTAGTTTACAATCCCACCAACAGTGTAAAAGTGTTCCTGTTTCTCCACATCCTCTCCAGCACCTGTTGTTTCCTGACTTTTTAATGATCACCATTCTAACTGGTGTGAGATGGTATCTCATTGTGGTTTTGATTTGCATTTATCTGATGGCCAGTGATGATGAACATTTTATCATGTGTCTGTTGGCTG
>NW_020256764.1:0-1047 GCF_003255815.1 Theropithecus gelada
GTGAGAAATTCAGTTTCATTTGCAAGGCTTAGAGAGGTCAGGTGATTGTAGAAAAATAGACCTTGTATATACTTTAAACCAGAAAGAATTTTGAGTGCTGATTAAGTTGAAAGCTTTGTGTTTTTATTTACTTTTGACTCTTTTATTTTATTTTATTTTATTTTTGAGATGGAGTCTTACTCTGTCGCCCAGGCTGGAGTCTTACTCTGTCGCCCAGGCTGGAGTGCAGTGGCATGAGCTTGGCTCACTGCAACTTCCACCTCCCGGGTTCAAGTTATTCTCCTGCCTCAGACTCCTGAGTAGCTGGGATTACAGGTACCCACCACCACACCTGGCTAGCTTTTGTATTTTTAGTAGAGATGGGGTTTCACCATGTTGGCCAGGCTGATCTTGAACTCCTGACCTAAGGTGATCCACCCGCCTAGGCCTCCCAAAATGTTGGGATGACAGGTGTGAGCCACCGCACCAGCCCAAAAGCTTTGTGTTTTTAAAGATATTAGACATGTTTCTTGTTTTTTGAAAAAATCTTAATAATGTAGGAGAATAAAAGAAATGTTTTTCCAAAAAAGAGAAATCATTGTGATTATTTTACCTTATTGGAATATTGGATAATATAGCCCACTTAATTAATCATCAAACATGCTATGGATTTTCCATTTTTATAGGATTTGTCTCAATTGAGGTAATACTGGTAATTCTTGTACTCCATCTGAAGATGAAAAATGTAGGCCAAAATCATAGACCATGCATAGAAGCTGGATAATGAAGAGAGCTGTGGAGGAACATGTAGACACACACACACACACTGACACACATATATTTAAAGTATAAACACATATACTTTTTAAAGTTTATTTGGAACGTTTTAAAGCAAAAGCCAGCCACCCCCCCTCCTCCCGGAGTAGGCAGGCCCTGCCCCTCTCCCCAAGTGGGCGGGGACAGCAGTTGCATGGGCAGCTTTCCTTGTGATGCCACAGGTTCCTCTGGCCTCACTACTGCTTGGCCACGCCTCCTTTCCCTTTCATCTTTCTCATTGACCAATGGGCT
>NW_020256765.1:0-594 GCF_003255815.1 Theropithecus gelada
TTCTGTGAAATCATCTCACAGAGTTACAGCTTTCCCCTCAAGAGGACTTTCGCGACGACAGTTCTTGTGGAATTGGCAAAGTGACATTTGGAAGCCCGTAGAGGTCTATGGTGCAAAAGGAAATATCCTCAGATGAAATCTGGAAAGAAGCTTTCTGAGAAACTGCTTAGTGTTCTGTTAATTCATCTCATAGGGTTACATCTGTATTTCGGGGATCTCTTTGCTACCCTTATTTCTGTGGAATCGGAGAACAGATATTTCGGAACCCTTGGGAGACTATGGGGCCAAAGGAAATATCCTCCGATAACAAAGAGAAAGAAGATTTCTGAGAAACTTCGTTGTGTTCTGTGATATCATCTCACGGAGTTACAGCTTTTACCACAAGAAGCCTTTTGCTAAGACAGTTCTTGTGGAATTGGCAAAGTGATATTTGGAAGCCCATAGAGGGCTATGGTGAAAAAGGAAATATCCTCCGATGAAATCTGGAAAGAAGCTTTCTGAGAAACTGCTTAGTGTTCTGTTAATTCATCTCACAGAGTTACATCTGTATTTCGTGGATCTCTTTGCTAGCCTTATCTCTGTGGAATCTGACAA
>NW_020256765.1:690-1047 GCF_003255815.1 Theropithecus gelada
TGAAATCTGGAAAGAAGCTTTCTGAGAAACTACTCTGTGATGTGTCACTTCTACTCACAGAGTTACATGTGTATTTCGTGGATCTCTTTGCTAGCCTTATCTCTGTGGAATCTGACAACAGATATTTCGGATCCCTTTCTTTGAAGACTACACTGCCAAAGGAAATATCCTCTTATAACAAAGAGAAAGGAGCTTTCTGAGAAACTTCTTTGTGTTCTGTGAAATCATCTCACAGAGTTACAGCTTTCCCGTCAAGAAGCCTTTCGCTAAGACAGTTCTTGTGGAAATGGCAAAGTGATATTTGGAAGATCATAGAGGGCTATGGGGAAAAAGGAAATATCCTCATATGAAATCCGG
>NW_020256766.1:0-1047 GCF_003255815.1 Theropithecus gelada
GATGAAATCTGGAAAGAAGCTTTCTGAGAAATTGCTGAGTGTTCTGTTAATTCATCTCACAGAGTTACATCTGTATGTCGTGGATCTCTTTGCTAGCCTTATTTCTGTGGAATCTGAGAACAGATATTTCGGATCCCTTTGAAGACTATAGGGCCAAAGGAAATATCCTCCGAAAACAAGGAGAAAGAAGCTTTCTTGGAAACTTCTTTGTGTTCTGTGAAATCATCTCACGGAGTTACAGCTTTCCCCTCAAGAAGCCTTTCGCTAAGACAGTTCTTGTGGAATTGGCAAAGTCATGTTTGGAAGCCCATAGAGTGCTATGGTGAAAAAGGAAATATCCTCAGATGAAATATGGAAAGAAGCCTTCTGAGAAACCGCTGAGTGTTCCGTTAATTCATCTCACAGAGTTACATCTGTATTTCGTGGATCTCTTTGCTAGCCTTATTTCTGTGGAATATGAGAACAGATATTTCGGATCCCTTTGAAGACTATACGGCCAAAGGAAATATCCTCCGATAACAAAGAGAAAGAAGCTTTCTGAGAAACTTCTTGGTCTCCTGTGAAATCATCTCACAGAGTTACAGATTTCCCCTCAAGAAGCCTTTCGCTAAGACAGTTCTTGTGGAATTGGCAAAGCGATATTTGGAAGCCCATAGAGGGCGATGCTGAAAAAGGAAATATCCTCAGTGGAAATCTATAAAGAAGTTTTCTGAGAAACTTTTTTGTGTTCTGTGAAATCACCTCACAGAGTTACAGCTTTCCCCTCAATAAGCCTTTCAGTAACACTGTTTTTGTGGAATTGGCAAAGTCATATTTGGAAGCCCATAGAGGGCTATGGTGAAAAAGGAAATATCCTCCGATGAAATCTCGAAAAAAGCTTTCTGAGAAACTGCTGAGTGTTCTCTTAATTCATCTCACAGAGTTACATCTGTATTTCGTGGATCTCTTTGCTAGCCTTATTTCTGTGGAATCTGAGAACAGATATTTCTTATCCCTTGGAAGTCTATAGGGCCAAAGGAAATATCCTCCGATAAAAAAGAGAAAGAA
>NW_020256767.1:0-1047 GCF_003255815.1 Theropithecus gelada
ACAAGGGATGTAAAGGACCTCTTCAAGGAGAACTACAAACCACTGCTCAGTGAAATAAAAGAGGACACAAACAAATGGAAGAACATACCATGCTCATGGATAGGAAGAATCAATATCGTGAAAATGGCCATACTGCCCAAGGTAATTTATAGATTCAATGCCATCCCCATCAAGCTACCAATGAGTTTCTTCACAGAATTGGAAAAAACTGCTTTAAAGTTCATATGGAACCAAAAAAGAGCCCGCATCTCCAAGACAATCCTAAGTCAAAAGAACAAAGCTGGAGGCATCACGCTACCTGACTTCAAACTATACTACAAGGCTACAGTCACCAAAACAGCATGGTACTGGTACCAAAACAGAGATATAGACCAATGGAACAGAACAGAGTCCTCAGAAATAATACCACACATCTACAGCCATCTGATCTTTGACAAACCTGAGAGAAACAAGAAATGGGGAAAGGATTCCCTATTTAATAAATGGTGCTGGGAAAATTGGCTAGCCATAAGTAGAAAGCTGAAACTGGATCCTTTCCTTACTCCTTATACGAAAATTAATTCAAGATGGATTAGAGACTTAAATGTTAGACCTAATACCATAAAAATCCTAGAGGAAAATCTAGGTAGTACCATTCAGGACATAGGCATGGGCAAAGACTTCATGTCTAAAACACCAAAAGCAACGGCAGCAAAAGCCAAAATTGACAAATGGGATCTCATTAAACTAAAGAGCTTCTGCACAGCAAAAGAAACTACCATCAGAGTGAACAGGCAACCTACAGAATGGGAGAAAATTTTTGCAATCTACTCATCTGACAAAGGGCTAATATCCAGAACCTACAAAGAACTCCAACAAATTTACAAGAAAAAAACAAACAACCCCATCAAAAAGTGGGCAAAGGATATGAATAGACATTTCTCAAAAGAAGACATTCATACAGCCAACAAACACATGAAAAAATGCTCATCATCACTGGCCATCAGAGAAATGCAAATCAAAACCACAATGAGATACCATCTCACACCAGTTAGAATGGCGATCATT
>NW_020256768.1:0-1047 GCF_003255815.1 Theropithecus gelada
ATCAGATGGCTGTAGATGTGTGGTATTATTTCTGAGGACTCTGTTCTTAACAGTGGTTTTGATTTATGTTTCCTAACGATAGTGATGTTGAGCATCTTTTCATATGCTTGTCGGACATTTATATATCTTCTTTGGAGAAATATCTATTTGAATTCTTTGTCCATTTTTAAATAGGGTTATTTGGGTTTTGTCATTGGATTACATAAGTTCTTAATATATTCTGGATATTAATCCCTTATTAGATACATGATTTTGTTGCTTCTATCATTTGCTGTGGAGACATTTTTAAGTTTGATGTAATCCCATTTGCCTATTTTTTGCTTTTGTTGCCTGTGATTTGGGTGTTATATCAAGAAATGAGTGCTAAATCCAATTTTGTGAAGATTTCCTTACATGTTTTCTTCTAGAAGTTTTATAGTTTTGAATCTTATCATTAAGTCCTCAGTACATTGTGAGTTAATATTTGTAGATGATGTAATGTAAGGGTTTGACTTCACTCTTTTGCATATGTCTAACCAGTTTTTTCAACACTATTTCTGGAAGATATTGCCCTTTTCCCACTGAATGGTCTTGGCACTCTTGTTGAAAATCACTAGTCCATATGTGCCAACATTTATTTCTGGATGTATTAAGTTGTTGTTTCTATGGAGAGCAAGTGCCTGGGGTATGCTATTCCTCTATCTTGTTGATGTTGCCTTCTTCCAATCTAGAATAGTATTCAGGGCAAATGTGGGCTCTGTGAAAGGTAATGTAGTCTAAATGCTCCTGGTGGTGGGGGATACGTTGACCATTCTCTGATTTTCGCACTGACTCAAGTCATCTCATAATCAATCCTATCTGTTCCACAAGATTATATCAGAGTCCTTGTCTTAAAATCCCCTTCAGTCATTTGATTATGATGTTTTAAGATGGAGATTTCTACATGCTGATTCTATTAGTAGTTAGTTTACTTAGCATCTTGGATGTATACATTTTTAAAAAAGCAAATTTGAAAACTTTTAAAGTCAGTTTTGTCTTAATATTATTTTTCTACATCTTTCTGTATTC
>NW_020256769.1:0-1047 GCF_003255815.1 Theropithecus gelada
AATGTTGAACCAGCCTTGCATCCCAGGGATGAAGCCCACTTGATCATAGTGGATAAGCTTTTTGCTGTGTTGCTGAATCCGGTTTGCCAGTATTTTATTGAGGATTTTTGCATCGATGTTCATCAGGGATATTGGTCTAAAATTCTCTTTTTTTGTTGTTTCTCTGCCAGGCTTTGGTATCAGGATGATGTTGGCCTCATAAAATGAGTTAGGGAGGATTCCCTCTTTTTCTATTGATTGGAATAGTTTCACAAGGAATGGTATCAGCTCCTCCTTGTACCTCTGGTAGAATTCAGCTGTGAATCCATCTGGTCCTGGACTTTTTTTCGTTGGTAGACTATTAATTATTGCCTCAATTTCAGAGCCTCCTATTGGTCTATTCAGGGATTCAACTTCTTCCTGGTTTAGTCTTGGAAGAGTGTAAGTGTCCAGGAAAGTATCCATTTCTTCTAGATTTTCCAGTTTATTTGTGTAGAGGTGTTTATAGTATTCTCTGATGGTAGTTTGTATTTCTGTGGGGTCGGTGGTGATATCCCCTTTATCATTTTTTATTGCGTCTATTTGATTCTTCTCTCTTTTCTTCTTTATTAGTCTTGCTAGCGGTCTGTCAATTTTGTTGATCTTTTCAAAAAACCAAGTCCTGGATTCATTGATTTTTTGGAGGGTTTTTTGTGTCTCTATCTCCTTCAGTTCTGCTCTGATCTTAGTTATTTCTTGCCTTCTGCTAGCTTTCAAATGTGTTTGCTCTTGCTTCTCCAGTTCTTTTAATTGTGATGTTAGAGTGTCAATTTTAGATCTTTCCTGCTTTCTCTTGTGGGCATTTAGTGCTATAAATTTCCCTCTACACACTGCTTTAGATGTGTCCCAGAGATTCTGGTATATTATATCTTTGTTCTCATTGGTTTCAAAGAACATCTTTATTACTGCCTTCATTTCGTTATGTACCCAGTAGTCATTCAGGAGCAGGTTGTTCAGTTTCCATGTAGTTGAGCGGTTTTGATTGAGTTTCTTAGTCCTGAGTTCTAGTTTGATTGCACTGTGGTCTGA
>NW_020256770.1:0-1047 GCF_003255815.1 Theropithecus gelada
AGGCTTCCCATTCTTCTCCTGCACGTGCTTCGCAAATGGTTCTGTCATTGGTTTTTGTTTCTGTTGATACATAATATATGTACATATTTTCAGAGTGCATGTGATACCTTGATTCACCCCTATATTGATGAAATCTGTGTACTTGGGATGTCTTTCACTTTAAATAGTTTCTTTTCCTTGTGCTGGTTATGCTAAGGTATTCTCTCCTAGCTGTTTTGAAATCCACAGTAGATGACCCACTGCCATCCCCCTGCTGATTTATCAATAGTAGGTCTCGTGTTCCCATTAGGCTGTGTGTTTGTGTCCGTTACCAGCCTCTGCCCATCCTGCTTATGAGTGGGCTCTGCTGGGCCCTGTTGACCACCTACTCTTGGCCTCCACGAGATCTGCTCTCAGCTCCTGCTTATGAGTGAGAACATGCGTCGTTTCCTTGCTTGTTTCGTTTGCTTAACGTAATGTCCTCCAACTCCATCCATGCTGCCGCGGATGACAGGGCTCTCCGCTGTGTGGTGGAGTATTGATCCTGTGTATTTTCGGGCCACGTTCCCTTCATCCCCTGTTGATGGGCACTCAGGTGATTCCAGACCTTGGCTACTGTGGATGGAAGCTGAGAGCAGTCACTGGCTTTATACTCGGGGGACGTGAGCCACTTTGATGTTCTCAAGCAGCCTATCCCCAAAGCCCTCCGTAGAATGCCGCATTCGTTTGTACCCATGGATTCTTCCACTAGGATGAACAGCTGGGAAGGGGTTTTGAGTGAATGCTTGGGTTTCTGTCTTTAATTGGTACCCAGCTACACTGGCCAAGCAGGGGTCCCAGTGACCCTGGACACTACCTCACATAAGGTCCAAAGATGCAGTTAGGTTCTTTTTTTAACTTAAAAAAAAAAATGCTTTTGACCTGGTTAAGCTATAGCATTATCAGTTAGAGTTTTTCCATATTGGAAAGGTGTATATTTTATTTTCTAAGAAGGAAAGAAATCCTGTTAAATACTCTAACCACAGATTAAATCATGTCAAGGAAAGAGGTACTATTTTGGGGGAAAAT
>NW_020256771.1:0-1047 GCF_003255815.1 Theropithecus gelada
AGGCTTCCCATTCTTCTCCTGCACGTGCTTCGCAAATGGTTCTGTCATTGGTTTTTGTTTCTGTTGATACATAATATATGTACATATTTTCAGAGTGCATGTGATACCTTGATTCACCCCTATATTGATGAAATCTGTGTATTTGGGATGTCTTTCACTTTAAATAGTTTCTTTTCCTTGTGCTGGTTATGCTAAGGTATTCTCTCCTAGCTGTTTTGAAATCCACAGTAGATGACCCACTGCCATCCCCCTGCTGATTTATCAATAGTAGGTCTCGTGTTCCCATTAGGCTGTGTGTTTGTGTCCGTTACCAGCCTCTGCCCATCCTGCTTATGAGTGGGCTCTGCTGGGCCCTGTTGACCACCTACTCTTGGCCTCCACGAGATCTGCTCTCAGCTCCTGCTTATGAGTGAGAACATGCGTCGTTTCCTTGCTTGTTTCGTTTGCTTAACGTAATGTCCTCCAACTCCATCCATGCTGCCGCGGATGACAGGGCTCTCCGCTGTGTGGTGGAGTATTGATCCTGTGTATTTTCGGGCCACGTTCCCTTCATCCCCTGTTGATGGGCACTCAGGTGATTCCAGACCTTGGCTACTGTGGATGGAAGCTGAGAGCAGTCACTGGCTTTATACTCGGGGGACGTGAGCCACTTTGATGTTCTCAAGCAGCCTATCCCCAAAGCCCTCCGTAGAATGCCGCATTCGTTTGTACCCATGGATTCTTCCACTAGGATGAACAGCTGGGAAGGGGTTTTGAGTGAATGCTTGGGTTTCTGTCTTTAATTGGTACCCAGCTACACTGGCCAAGCAGGGGTCCCAGTGACCCTGGACACTACCTCACATAAGGTCCAAAGATGCAGTTAGGTTCTTTTTTTAACTTAAAAAAAAAAATGCTTTTGACCTGGTTAAGCTATAGCATTATCAGTTAGAGTTTTTCCATATTGGAAAGGTGTATATTTTATTTTCTAAGAAGGAAAGAAATCCTGTTAAATACTCTAACCACAGATTAAATCATGTCAAGGAAAGAGGTACTATTTTGGGGGAAAAT
>NW_020256772.1:0-1047 GCF_003255815.1 Theropithecus gelada
AAGCTTCTTTCGCTTTGTTATTGGAGGATATTTCCTTTGGCCCTATAGTCTTCAAAGGGATCCGAAATATCTGTTCTCAGATTCCACAGAAATAAGGCTCGCAAAGACGTCCATGAAATACAGATGTAACTCTTTGGGTGGAAGCCACACATCACAAAGCGGTTTCTCAGAAAGCTTCTTTCCAGTTTTTCTCTGAGGATATTCCTTTTTCATCATAGCCCTCTATGGGCTTTGAAATATCATTTGCGATTTCCACAAGAACAGGCCTAGCGAGCGGCTTCTTGAAGGGAAAGCTGTAACTCTGTGAGATGAATTCACAGAACACTAAGCAGTTTCTCAGAAAGCTTCTTTCCAGATTTCATCGGAGGATATTTCCTTTCTCACCATAGCCCGCTATGGGCTTCCAAATATCTCTTTGTCATTTCCATAAGAACTGTCTTAGCGAAAGACGACTTGAGGGGAAAGCTGTAACTCTGTGAGATGATTTCATAGAACACAGAGAAGTTTCTCAGAAAGCTTCTTTCTCTTAGTTATCGGAGGATATTTCGTTTGGCCCTATAGTCTTCAAAGGGATCCGAAATATCCATTCTCAGATTCCACAGAAATAAGGCTAGCAAAGAGATACATGAAATACAGATGTAAGTCTGTGAGTGGAAGTCACATATCACAAAGCAGTTTCTCAGAAAGCTTCTTTCCAGTTTTTCTCTGAGGATATTTCCTTTTTCACCCTAGACATCTATGGGCTTCCAAATATCGCTTTGCGAATTCAACAAGACCAGACTTAGCGAGCGGCTTCTTGAGGGGAAAGCTGTAGCTCTGTGAGATGAATTCACAGAACACTAAGCAGGTTCTAAAAAAGCTTCTTTCCAGTTTCTCTGAGGACATTACCTTTTTCACCGTAGCCCAATAAGGACTTGCAAATATCACTTGGCAAATTCCACAAGAACAGGCTTAGCGAGAGGCTTCTTGAGGGGAAAGCTGTAAATCTGTGAGATGATTTCACAGAACACAAAGAAGTTTCTCAGAAAGCTTCTTTCGCTTTGTTAT
>NW_020256773.1:0-5267 GCF_003255815.1 Theropithecus gelada
AAAGAAGCTTTGTGAGAAACTGCTGAGTGTTCTCTTAATTCATCTCACAGAGATACATCTGTATTTCGTGGATCTCTGTGCTAGCCTTATTTCTGTGGAATCTGAGAATGGATATTTCGAATCGCTTTGTAGACTATAGGGCCAAAGGAAATATCCTCCGATAACAAAGAGAAAGAAGCTTTCTGAGAAACTTCTTCGCGTTCTGTGAAATCATCTCAGAGAGTTACAGCTTTCCACTCAAAAAGTCTTTCGCTAAGACAGTTCTTGTGGAATTCGCAACGTGATATTTGGAAGCTCATAGAGGGCTATGGTGAAAAAGGAAATATCCTCAGATGAAATCTGGAAAGAAGCTTTCTGAGAAACTGTTGAGTGTTCTGTTAATTCATCTCAGAGAGTTACATCTGTATTTCGTGGATCTCTTTGCTAGCCTTATTTCTGTGGAATCTGAGAACAGATATTTCGGATCCCATTGAAGAGTATAGGGCCAAAGGAAATATCCTCCGATAACAAAGAGAAAGAAGCTTTCTGAGAAACTTCTTTGTGTTCTGTGAAATCATTTCACAGAGCTACAGCTTTCCCCTCAAGAAGCCTTTCGCTAAGACAGTTCTAGTGGAATTGGCAAGGTAATATTTGGAAGCCCATAGAGGGCTATGGTGAAAAAGGAAATATCCTCAGATGAAATCTGGAAAGAAGCTTTCAGAGAAACTGCTGAGTGTTCTGTTAATTCACCTCAATGAGTTACATCTGTATATCGTGGATCTCTTTGCTAGCCTTATTTCTGTGGAATCTGAGAACAGATATTTCGGACCCCTTGGAAGACTCTAGGGCCAAAGGAAATATCCTCTGATAACAAAGAGAAAGAAGCTTTCTGAGAAACTTCTTTGTGTTCGGTGAAATCATCTCACAGAGTTACAGCTTTCCCCTCAAGAAGCCTTTCGCTAAGACAGTTCTTGTGGAATTGGCAAAGTGATATTTGGAAGCCCATAGAGAGCTATCGTGAAAAAGGAAATATCCTCAGATGAAAACTGGCAAGAAGCTTTCTGAGAAACTGCTGAGTGTACTGTTAATTCATATCACAGAATTACATCTGTATTTCGTGGATCTCTTTGCTAGCCTTATTTCTGTGGAATCTGAGAACAGATATTTCGGATCCCTTTGAAGACTCGAGGGCCAAAGGAAATATCCTCCGATAACGAAGAGAGAGAAGCTTTCTGAGAAACTTCTTTGTGTTCGGTGAAATCATCTCACAGAGTTACAGCTTTCCCCTCAAGAAGCCTTTCGCTAAGACAGTTCTTGTGGAATTAGCAAAGTGATATTTGGAAGCCCATAGAGGGCTACGGTGAAAAAGGAAATGTCCTCCGATGAACTCTGGAAAGAAGCTTCCTGAGAAACTGCTGAGTGTTCTGTGAATTCATCTCACAGAGTTACAGGTTTCCCCTCAAGAAGCCACTCGCTAAGCCAGTCTTGTGGAATTCGCAAAGTGATATTTGGAAGCCCATAGAGAGCTATGGTGAAAAAGGAAATATCCTCAGAGAAAAACTGGAAAGAAGCTTTCTGAGAAACTCCTTTGTCATGTGTAACTTCCACTCACAGACTTACATCTGTATTTCGTGGATCGCTTTGGTAGCCTTATTTCTGTGGAGTCTGAGAACAGATATTTCTGATTCCTTTGAAGACTCTAGGGCGAAAGGAAATATCCTCCGATCACAAAGAGAAAGAAGCTTTCTGAGAAACTTCTTTGTGCTCTGTGAAATCATGTCACTGAGTTACAGCTTTCCCCACAAGAAGACTTTCGCTAAGACAGTTCTTGTGGAATTGGCAAAGTGATATTTCGAAGCCCATAGAGGGCTATGGTGAATAAGGAAATATCCTGAGATGAAATCTGGAAAGAAACTTTCTGAGAAACAGCTGAGTGTTCTCTTAATACATCTACCAGAGTTACATCTGTATTTCGTGGATCTCTTTGCTAGACTTATTTCTGTGGAATCTGAGAACAGATATTGCGGATCCCTTTGAAAACTCTTGGGCCAAAGGAAATATCCACCGATAACAAAGAGAAAGAAGCTTTCTGAGAAACTTCTTTGTGTTCTGTGATATCATCTCACAGAGTTACAGCTTTCCCCTCAAGAAGCCTTTCGCTAAGACAGTTCTTGTGGGATTTTCAAAGTGATATTTGGAAGCCCGTAGAGGGCTATGGTGAAAAAGGAAATATCCTCAGATGAAATCTGGAAAGAAGCTTTCTGAGAAAATGCTGAGTGTTCTGTTAATTCATCTCACAGAGTTACATCTGTATTTCGTGGATCTCTTTGCTAGCCTTATTTCTGTGAAATCTGAGAACAGATATTTCGGATCCGTTTGAAGACTATAGGGCCAAAGGAAATATCCTCCGATAACAAAGAGAAAGAAGCTTTCTGAGAAACATGTTTGTGTTCTGTGAAATAATCACACAGAGGTACAGCTTTCCCCTCAAGAAGCCTTTCGCTAAGACAGTTCTTGTGGAATTGGCAAAGTGATATTTGGAAGCCCATAGACGGCTATGGTGAAAAAGGAAATATCCTCATATGAAATCTGGAAAAAATCTTTCTGAGAAACTGCGCTGTGAAGTCTGACTTCCTCTCACAGAGATACATCTGTATTTCTTGGATCTCTTTGCTAGCCTTATTTCTGTGGAATCTGAGAACAGGTATTTCGGATCCCTTTGATGACTATAGTGCCAAAGGAAATATCCTCCGATTACAAAGAGAAAGAAGCTTTCTGAGAAACGTCTTTCTGTTCTCTGAAATCACCTCACAGAGTTACCGCTTTCCCCTCAAGAGGGCTTTCGCTGAGAGAGTTCTTGTGGAATTGGCAAAGTGATATTTGGAAGCCCCTAGAGGGCTATGGTGAAAAAGGAAATATCCTCACATGAAATCTGGAAAGAAGCTTTCTGTGAAACTGTTTAGTGTTCTGTTAATTCATCTCACAGAGTTATATCTGTGTTTCGTGGATCTCCTTGCTAGCCTTATATCTGTGGAATCTGAGAACAGATATTTCGGATCCCTTTGAAGACTATAGGGCGAAAGGAAATATCCTCAGATAACAAAGAAGAACAAGTTTTCTGAGAAACTTCTTGGTGTTCTGTGAAATCATCTCACAGAGGTACAGCTTTCCCCTCAAGAAGCCTTTCGCTAAGACAGTTCTTGTGGAATTGGCAAAGCGATATTTCGAAGCCCATAGAGGGCTGTGGTGAAAAAGGAAATATCCTCAGATGAAATCTGGAAAGAAGCTTTCTGAGAAACTGCTCTGTGATGTGTGACTTCCACTCACAGAGTTACATCTGTATTTCGTGGATGTCTTTGCTAGCCTTCTTTCTGTGGAATCTGAGAACAGATATTTCGGATTCCTTTGAAGACTCTAGGGCCAAAGGAAATATCCTCCGATTACAAAGAGAAAGAAGCTTTCTGAGAAGCTTCATTGTGTTCTGTGAATTCATCTCAGAGAGTTACAGCTTTCTCATCAAGAAGCCTTTCGCTAAGACAGTTCTTGTGGAATTGGCAAAGTGATATTTGGAAGCCCATAGAGGGCTATGGTGAGAAAGGAAATATCCCCATATGAAATCTGGAAAGAAGCTTTGTGAGAATCTACTTAGTATTCTGTTAATTCATCTCACAGAGTTACATCTGTATTTCGTGTATCTCTATGCTAACCTTATTTCTGTGGAATCTCAGAACAGATATTTCGGATCCCCTTGAAGAATATAGGGCCAAAGCAAATATCCTCCGATAACAAAGAGAAAGAAGCTTTCTGAGAAACTTCTTTGTGTTCTGTGAAATCATCTCACAGAGGTGCAGCTTTCCCCTGAAGAAGCCTTTCGCTAGGACAGTTCTTGTGGAATTGGCAAAGCGATATTTGGAAGCCCATAGAGGGCTATGGTAAAAAAGGAAATATCCTCAGGTGAAATCTGGAAAGAAGCTTTCTGAGAAACTTCTCTGCGATGTGTGACTTCCACTTACAGAGTTACATCTGCATTTCGTGGATCTCTTTGCTAGCCTTATTTTTGTGGAATCTGAGAACAGATATTTCGGATCCCTTTGAAGACTACAGGGCCAAAGGAAATATCCTCCGATTACAAAGAGAAAGAAGCTTTCCGAGAAACTTCTTTGTGTTCTGTGAAATCATCTCACAGAGTTACAGCTTTCCCATCAAGAAGCCTTTCGCTGAGACAGTTCTTGTGGAATTGGCAAAGTGATATTTGGAAGCCCATAGAGGGCTATGGTGAAAAAGGAAATATACTCAGATGAAATCTGGAAAGAAGCTTTCTGAGAAACTGCTCTGTGATGTGTGACTTCCAATCACAGAGTTATACCTCTATTTCGTGGATTTCTATGCTAACATTGTTTCTGTGGAATCTGAGATCAGATATTTCGGATCCCTTTGAAGACTATAGGGCCAAAGGAATATTCTCCGATAACAAAGAGAAAGAAGCTTTCTGAGAAATTTCTTTGTGTTCTGTGAAAAAACCTCACAGATTTACAACTTTCCCCTCAAGAAGCCTTTCGCTAAGACAGTTCTTGTGGACTTGGCAAAGTGATATTTGGAAGCCCATAGAGGTCAATGGTGAAAAAGGAAATATCCTCAGGTGAAATCTGGAAAGAAGCTTTCTGAGAAACTGCTCTGTGATGTGTGACTTCCACTCACAGGGTTACATCTGTATTTCATGGATCTCTTTGCCCGCCTTATTTCTGTGGAATCTGAGGACAGATATTTCGGATCCCTTTGAAGACTCTAGGGCCAAAGGAAATATCCTCCGATAACAAAGAGAAAGAAGCTTTCTGAGAAACTTCTTAGTGTTCTGTGAAATCATCTCACACAGTTACAGCTTTCCCCTCAAGAAGACTTTCGCTAAGACAGTTCTTGTGGAATTGGCAAAGTGATATTTGGAAGCCCATAGAGGGCTATGTGAAAAAGGAAATATCCTCAGAGGAAATCTGAAAGAAGCTTTCTGAGAAACTGCTGAATGTTCTGTTAATTCATCTCACAGAGTTACATCGATGTTTCGTGCATCTCTTTGCAAGACTTATTTCTGTGGAATCAGAGAACAGATATTTCGGATCCCTTTGAGGACTATACGGACAAAGGAAATATCCTCCGATAACAAAGAGAAAGAAGCTTTCTGAGAAACTTCTTTGTGTTCTGTGAAATCATCTCACAGAGTTACAGCTTTCCCCTGAAGAAGCCTTTCGCTAAGACAGTTCTTGTGGAATTGGCAAAGTGATATTTGGAAGCCC
>NW_020256773.1:5325-6638 GCF_003255815.1 Theropithecus gelada
GAAAGAAGCTTTCTGAGAAACTGCTTAGTGTTCTGTTAATTCATCTCACAGAGTTACATCGATGTTTCGTGCATCTCTTTGCTAGACTTATTTCTGTGGAATCAGAGAACAGATATTTCGGATCCCTTTGAGGACTATACGGACAAAGGAAATATCCTCCGATAACAAAGAGAAAGAAGCTTTCTGAGAAACTTCTTTGTGTTCTCTGAAATCATCTCACAGAGTTACAGCTTTCCCCTGAAGAAGCCTTTCGCTAAGACAGTTCTTGTGGAATTGGCAAAGTGATATTTGGAAGCCCATAGATTGCTATGGTGGAAAAGGAAATATCCTCAGATGAAATATGGAAAGAAGATTTCTGAGAAACTGCTGAGTGTTCTGTTAATTCATCTCACAGAGTTACATCTGTATTTCGTGGATCTCTTTGCTAGCCTTATTTCTGTGGAATCTGAGAACAGATATTTCGGATCCCTTTGAAGACTATAGGGCGAAAGGAAATATCCTCCGATAAGAAAGAGAAAGAAGCTTTCTGAGAAACTTCTTTGTGTTCTGTGAAAGCATCTCACAGAGTTACAGCTTTCCCCTCAAGAAGCCTTTCGCTAAGACAGTTCTTGAGGAATTGGCAAATGATATTTGGAAGCCCGTAGAGGGCTCTGGTGAAAAAGGAAACATCCTCAGATGAAATCTGGAAAGAAGCTTTCTGAGAAACTGCTGAATGTTCTGTTAATTCATGTCACAGAGTTACATCTGTATTTCGTGGATCTCTTTGCAAATTTATTTTTGTGGAATCTGAGAACAGATATTTCAGATCCCTTTGAAGACTAGAGGGCCAAAGGAAATATCCTCCGATAACAAAGAGAAAGAAGCTTTCTGAGAAACTTCTTTGTGTTCTCTGAAATCATCTCACAGAGTTACAGCTTTCCCCTCAAGAAGCCTTTCGCTAAGACAGTTCTTGTGGAATTGGGAAAGTGATATTTGGAAGCCCATAGAGGGCTATGCTGAGAAAGGAAATATCCTCAGAAGAAATCTGGAAAGAAGCTATCAGAGAAACTGCTGAGTGTTCTGTTAATTGATCTCACAGAGTTACATCTGTGTTTCGTGGATCTATTTGCTAGCCTTCTTTCTGTGGAATCTGAGAACAGATATTTCGGATGCCTTTGAAGACTATAGGGCCAAAGGAAATATCCTCTGATAACAAAGAGAAAGAAGCTCTCTGAGAAACTCCTTTGTGTTCTGTGAAATCATCTCACAGAGTTACAGCTTTCCCCTAAAGAAGCCTTTCGCTAAGACAGTTGTTGTGGAATTGGCAAAGTGAT
>NW_020256773.1:6680-7104 GCF_003255815.1 Theropithecus gelada
GGTGAAAAAGGAAATCTCTTCAGATGAAATCTGGAAAGAAGCTTTCTGAGAAACTGCTGGGTGTTCTGTTAATTCATCTCACACAGTTACATCTGTATTTCGTGGATCTCTTTGCTAGCCTTATTTCTGTGGAATCTGAGAACAGATATTTCGGATCTCTTTGAAGACTATAGGGCCAAAGGAAATATCCTCCGAGAACAAAGAGAAAGAATCTTTCTGAGAAACTTCTTTGTGTTCTGTGAAATCATCTCACAGAGATGCATCTTTCCCCTCCGGAAGCCTTTCGCTAAGACAGTTCTTGTGGAATTGGCAAAGTGATATTTGAGAGCCCATAGAGGTCTATGGTGAAAAAGGAAATATCCTCAGATGAAATCTGGAAAGAAGCTTTGTGAGAAACTGCTGAGTGTTCTCTTAATTCATCTCA
>NW_020256774.1:0-1047 GCF_003255815.1 Theropithecus gelada
AGTAGCAACTCAGTGCTGATGAAATAGCCCAATGACCTTACAAGGTATCAGTTAGTTTTTCTCTTTTCTCGCTGATTATGTGCATACTTAGTCATTGTGCTCATGCTTAATTTTTTAGAACCCAATGTTGGCTGCTTCACCGACAGGTATCAAACCACATTCCACACAACATCGAAGAGGAAATGTCAAGCCAATAGGACATAGAATATTTGAATAGAAACCATTGCTTTTTAGTTCAGAGAACATTCTCCCCAGGTGTTCTCTTTAAATCATGTTGATTGAAACTCTATTATATGGCCACCCTACACAGAGACAACTCTCTGACTCACAGAAGAACACAAGAGAACATGCATGAGCATGGCTGTTGTTACTTGTCCTGTTTCACAAGATCTGACAAAAAGGCTGTCAGCTTCTGCACTGGAACAGGTGTCTTGATAAACCTGTCATATTAAGAACACTCATCACAGATGCACAAGAATATACATGCAGTCCAAGGGCAGTGTGCTGGACAAGATAATTAAGTAAAATAACTTTCTATTTTTAGATTTGTACAATTTGTTTATTATATTATTATACTAAAGCTAAACATAGAAAGTGATTAAATTCATCATCTTGTATAAGAACAAAAATAGCCCTTAAATGATGGTTTTGTTTTTGCTTTTTTTTTGTTTGTTTGTTTGCTTTGTTTTTTGTTTTGTTTTGTTTTGTTTTCTTTGAGACAGAATTTCACGCTTTTGTTGCCCAGGCTAGAATGCAGTGGCGCAATCTCGGCTCACTGCAACCTCTGCGTCCCAGGTTCAAGTGATTTTCCTGCCTCAGCCTCCCAAGTAGCTGGGGTTACAGGTACCTGCCACCAAGCTTAGCTTCTTTTTTTGTTTGTTTGTTTGTTTGTTTGTATTTTTAGTAGAGACAGGATTTCACCATGTTGGCCAGGCTAGTAACAAACTCCTGACCACAGGTGATCCACCTGCCTTGGCCTCCCAAAGTTCTGGGATTACAAGTGTAAGCCACTGCGCCTGGCCAAATGAGGTTCAAAAAACATTACTA
>NW_020256775.1:0-1046 GCF_003255815.1 Theropithecus gelada
CCACAGAAAGAAGGCCTGCAAAGAGATCCACAAAAGACAGATGTAACTCTGTGAGATGAATTAACAGAACACTAAGCAGTTTCTCAGAAAGCTTCTTTCCAGAGTTCATCTGAGGATATTTCCTTTTTCACCATAGACCTCTATGGGCTTCCAAATATCACTATGCCAATTCCACAAGAACTGTCTTAGCGAAAGGCTTCTTGATGGGAAAGCTGTAACTCTGTGAGATGATTTCAGAGATCATAAAGAAGTTTCTCAGAAAGCTTCTTTCTCTTTGTTATCGGAGGATATTTCCTTTGGCCCTGTAGTCTTCAAAGGGATCCGAAATATCTGTTCTGAGATGCCACAGAAATAAGGTTAGGAAAGAGATGCACGAAACACAGAAGTAACTCTGTGAGATGAATTAACAGAACACTAAGCACTTTCTCAGAGAGCTTCTTTCCAGATTTCATTTGAGGATATTTCCTTTTTCACCATAGCCCTCCAGGTGTTCCAAATATCACTTTGCCAATTCCACAAGAACTTTCTTAGTGAAAGGCTACTTGACGGGAGAGCTGTAACTCTGTGAGATGATTTCACAGAACACAAAGAAGTTTCTCAGAAGCCTTCTTGTTCTTTGTTATCGGAGGATATTTCCTTTGGCCCTATAGTCTTCAAAGGGATCCGAAATATCTGTTCTCAGATTCCACAGAATTAAGGCTAGCAAAGAGGTCCACGAAATACAAATCTAACTCTGTGAGATGAATTAACGGAACACTAAGCAGTTTCTCAGAAAGCTTCTTTCCAGATTTCATCTGAGGATATTTCCTTTTTCAGCATAGCCCTCTCTGAGCTTCCAAATATCACTTTGCCAATTCCACAAGAACGGTGTTAGCGAAAAGATTCTTGAGGGGAAAGCTGTAAATCTGTGAGATGATTTCGCAGAACACAAAGAAGTTTCTCAGAAAGCTTCTTTCTCTTTGCTATCGGTGGACATTTCCTTTGGCCCTATGGTCTTCAAAGGGATCCGAAATATCTGTTCTCAGATTCCACCGAAATAGGGCTAG
>NW_020256776.1:0-1046 GCF_003255815.1 Theropithecus gelada
TTGTGGAATTGGCAAAGTGATATCTGGAAGCCCATTGAGGGCAATGGTGAAAAAGGAAATATCCTCAGACGAAATCTGGAAAGAAGCTTTCTGAGAAACTGCTTAGTGTTCTGTTAATTCATCTCAGAGAGTTACATTTGTATTTCGTGGATCTCTTTGCTAGCATAATTTCTGTGGAATCTGAGAAGAGATATTTCGGATCCCTTTGAAGACTATAGGGCCAAAGGACATATCCTCCGATAACGAAGAGAAAGAAGCTTTCTGAGAATCTTCTTTGTGTTCTTAGAAATCATCTCACAGAGTTACAGCTTTCTCCTCAAGACGACTTTCGTTAAGACAGTTCTTGTGGTAGTTGCAAAGTGATATTTGGAAGCCCATAGAGGGCTATGGTGAAAAAGCAAATATCCTCACATGAAATCTGGAAAGAAGATTTCTGACAAATTGCTCAGTGATGTGTGATTTCCACTAACAGACTTACTTCTGTGTTTCTTGGATGTCTTTCCTAGCCTTATTTCTGTGGAATCTGAGAACAGATATTTCGGATCCCTTTGAAGACTATAGGGCCAAAGGAAATATCCTCCGATAACAAAGAGAAAGAAGCTATCTGAGAAACGACTTTGTGTTCTCTGAAATCATCTCAAAGGGTTACAGCTTTCCTCTCCAGAAGCCTTTCGCTAAGACACTTCTTGTGGAATTGGCAAAGTGATTTTTGGAAACCCATAGAGGGCTATGGTGAAAAAGAAAATATCCTCAGATGAAATATGGAAAGAAGCTTTCTGAGAAACTGCTTAGTGTTCTGTTAATTCATCTCACAGAGTTACATCTGTATTTCGTGGATCTCTTTGCTAGCCTTATTTCTGTGGAATCTGAGAAGAGATATTTCGGATCCCTTTGAAGACCATAGGGCCAAAGGAAATATCCTCCGATAAAAAAGAGATGGAAGCTTTCTGAGAATCTTCTTTGTGTTCTGCGAAATCATCTCACAGAGTTACAGCTTTCCCCTCAAGAAGCCTTTCGCTAAGGCAGTTCTTGTGGAATTGGCAAAG
>NW_020256777.1:0-1046 GCF_003255815.1 Theropithecus gelada
ATAGTTTGAAGTCAGGTAGCGTGATGCCTGCAGCTTTGTTCTTTTGACTTAGGATTGTCTTGGAGATGCAGGCTCTTTTTTGGTTCCATATGAACTTTAAAGCAGTTTTTTCCAATTCTGTGAAGAAAGTCATTGGTAGCTTGATGGGGATGGCATTGAATCTATAAATTACCTTGGGCAGTATGGCCATTTTCATGATATTGATTCTTCCTATCCATGAGCATGGTATGTTCTTCCATTTGTTTGTGTCCTCTTTTATTTCACTGAGCAGTGGTTTGTAGTTTTCCTTGAAGAGGTCCTTTATATCCCTTGTAAGTTGGATTCCTAGGTATTTTATTCCCTTTGAAGCAATTGTGAATGGAAGTTCATTCATGATTTGGCTCTCTGTTTGTCTGTTACTGGTGTATAAGAATGCTTGTGATTTTTGCACATTAATTTTGTATCCTGAGACTTTGCTGAAGTTGCTTATCAGCTTAAGGAGATTTTGGGCTGAGACAATGGGATTTTCTAAATATACAATCATGTCATCTGCAAAGAGGGACAATTTGACTTCTTCTTTTCCTAACTGAATACCCTTGATTTCTTTCTCTTGCCTGATTGCCCTAGCCAGAACTTCCAACAGTATGTTGAATAGGAGTGGTGAGAGAGGGCATCCCTGTCTTGTGCCAGTTTTCAAAGGGAATTTTTCCAGTTTTTGCCCATTCAGTATGATATTGGCTGTGGGTTTGTCATAAATAGCTCTTATTATTTTGAGGTACGTTCCGTCAATACCGAATTTATTGAGCGTTTTTAGCATGAAGGGCTGTTGAATTTTGTCGAAAGCCTTTTCTGCATCTATTGAGATAATCATGTGGTTCTTGTCTTTGGTTCTGTTTATATGCTGGATTATGTTGATTGATTTGCGAAAAGTGGGCAAAGGATATGAACAGACATTTCTCAAAAGAAGACATTCATACAGCCAACAGACACATGAAAAAATGCTCATCATCACTGGCCATCAGAGAAATGCAAATCAAAACCACAATGAGATACTGTCTCACACCAGT
>NW_020256778.1:0-1046 GCF_003255815.1 Theropithecus gelada
CTGGCTCGCCCTGAACTACTCCTGCCCCTCAGCGCGCTGGACTGTGTCTCCAGAGGACCTGGTCCTGCGGCAACTTGGGCTACCTCATGGACTCCAGGACCCCAGTCCTATCAGGCCCTAGACCAAGACCCAGGAGGAACCGACACCCCCTGTACCAGAGGACCCATACCTTGCCGTGCCCTGGACTACAGCTCGGCAGGACCCCCGATTCGCTGAGCACTGGACTCCAGCACAGAGGGACCCTCGCCATGGAGATATGGACCACTCCTGCCCCACCACACCCTGGACTAGGGCACGCCAAGACCCTCGCCTGAATGCGTCCTACACTCTGGCATGGGGAAAACCGGCCTCCCAGAGCCCTGGACTTTGGCATTGGTGGACTCCCACTCGGCTACGTCCTGGACTCCTGCACCAGAGGACTCCTGTCCCCCCGCACCCTGGACACCTACACTAGAAAATCCTGTCCCGTCTCCCCCTAGACTATGGCAGGGGAGGACCCTGCAAACCGACTCCGGCACAGTAACACCGCTTACCCGTCATGGGCTGTATTCCAGCACTGGAGGACCCCAATCCCGTTGCTCCACGGACTCCACCACCGAAGACCCTGGCCCCCCTGCGCCCTGGACAAAGGCACGGGAGGAAAACCCCCAGCCCCACCGTGCCAGAGACTCTGACAAGAGAGGACTCCTGCCCCCTGCTCCCCCGACTACAGCAAGGCAGGAACCACACTCCTCGGAGGTCCTCACTGTGGCAACTGTGGACCCCCGCCCTGGTATGCTCTGTTCTAAGTCACCCAATGACCCCGACCCCACCACGCGGTGAACTCCAGTATTGGAGGACCATTGCATTACTGTGGACTCAAGCACTGGACTACCTCAGGGCAGGATCCCTGTCCTGCCATGCCCTACTCTATGGCGCGAGAGTACCCAGCCTCACTGCCCTCTGGACTCCAGCACCCCAGGACTCCTACACGGAGGAATCCCGCTCCTTCACAGTCCCGTCCTGGACTCCTGCACAAGAGAACCCCCGCCCCGCTGCACCCTGGA
>NW_020256779.1:0-1046 GCF_003255815.1 Theropithecus gelada
TTCTTTGCTTAGTGAGAGCGTTAATGCCCTCCTGCCCAGCGCCGCTGCCTGGCGTGTCCTCGGCACACACCTCTGTCCACTGGTCTCCATTCATCTTTCCGTTTAGAATTGTAGGAGGGGTGCTGGGATCTTAGGGCTAGAAAGAAACTCTGAAGACCACTTGTAGGGGCAGCTTTTACTCAGGGCTCTCCAGAGAGACAGCCAGCCGCGTGTGCGTGTGTCTCCAGGGGAAGGCTTGCTGCAGGGGTTACGGAGTCCAAGAAGCCCCAGGACCCACAGCCTGCAAGCTAGAGTCCTGGGACGGTGTGGCTTGAAGACTTGAGAAGCGGAGGGTGCAGATCCCACCTGGGTCTGAGGAGCTGAGACCCAGGAGCACGGGCGGCAGAAGACGGATGTCACTGGCCCATCAACCAGACAGGTGGAGTGAGCCCAGTCTTCCCCGCCTTGCTGTTTTACTCGAGCCCTGGGTGGATAGGTTGGTGCCCCCCACAAGGGCGAGGGTGGGTCTCCACTCAGTCCAGAAGCAAACATGCATCTCACACAGAAATAATGCAGAACCAGCCATCTGGGCACCCCGGGCATGCTCAGGTCGATGCACAAAACCAACGCCGCGCGTGGCCCTGACGTCTGCGTGTTCGCATCACTCCACACACATTGGTTGGTCATTGCCTCGGTGAGTTTGTAAGCTCGTTGTGCGGTTCTGGGGGTCTTTGCCCCGGGTGGTGGTGGTGGTGGTGGTGGGGACAGGCTCCCCACCGCCCCGGCTCAGGTGTGGAAGGTGATGCTACCAACGGGTCCTTATTTCTCAGACACTTGAGCGGGTGCTCTGTGCAGCCAGTTCCACCTGCAGCAGCATCTGTGTTCCCTACTCCGATTCCATTCGGAGTGTGTGCCTGCCTTCTGTTGGGGTGCAGCCTTCCTTCAGGGAGGAACTGTGTCCTGTTCGCCTATATCTCCTGTGGTGTATCTCATGGCTGAATAAGTAGCTATAGGATACCTCGGTGGCTGAATGATAGGTTCATTGGAAGGAAAACTTGACACTTTTT
>NW_020256780.1:0-1046 GCF_003255815.1 Theropithecus gelada
CATTCTGAGAATCTGCTCTGTGATGTGTGACTTCCACTCACAGAGTTACATGTGTATTTCGTGGATCTCTTTGCTAGCCTTATTTCTGTGGAATCTGATAACAGATATTTCGGATCCCTTTGAAGACTATAGGGTCAAAGGAAATATCCTCTGATAACAAAGAGAAAGAAGCTTACTGAGAAACTTCTTTGTGTTCTGTGAAATCATCTCACAGAGTTTCAGCTTTCTCCTCAAGAAGCCTTTCGCTAAGACAGTTCTTGTGGAATTGGCAAAGTGATATTTGGAAGCCCATAGAGGTCTATGGTGAAAAAGGAAATATCCTCAGATGAAATCTGGAAAGAAGCTTTCTGAGAAACTGCTTAGTATTCTGTTAATTCATCTCACAGAGTTACATCTGTATTTCGTGGATCTCTTTGCTAGCCTTACCTCTGTGGAATCTGAGAACAGATATTTCAGATCCCTTTGAAGACTATATGGCCAAAGGAATTATCCTCCGATAACAAAGAGAAAGAAGCTTTCTGAGAAACTTCTTTGTGTTCTTTGAAATGATCTCACAGATTCACAGCTTTCCCCTCAAGAAGCCTTTCGCTAAGACAGTTCTTGTGGAATTGGCAAAGTGATATTGGGAAGCCTATAGAGGGCTATGGGGAAGAAGGAAATAACCTCAGATGAAATCTGGAAAGAAGCTTTCTGAGAAACTGCTCTGTGATGTGTGACTTCCACTCACAGAGTTACACGTGTATTTCGTGTATCTCTTTGCTAGCCTAATTTCTGTGGAATCTCAGGGCAGATACTTCGGATCACTTTGAAGACTATAGAGCCAAAGGAAATATCCTCCGATAACGAGGAGAAAGAAGGTTTCTGAGAAACTTCTTTGCGTTCTGTGAAATCATCTCACAGAGTTACAGCTTTCCCCTCAAGAAGCTTTTAGCTAAGACACTTCCTGTGGAATTGTCAAAGTGATATTTGGAAGCTCATAAAGGGCTATAGTGAAAAAGGAAATATCCTCAGATGAAATCTGGAAAGAAGCTTTCTGAGAAACTGCT
>NW_020256781.1:0-1046 GCF_003255815.1 Theropithecus gelada
TCAAGGGTATTCAGTTAGGAAAAGAAGAAGTCAAATTGTCTCTGTTTACAGATGACATGATTGTATATCTAGAAAACCCCATGGTCTCAGCCCAAAGTCTTAAGCTGATAAGCAACTTCAGCGAAGTCTCAGGATACAAAATTAATGTGCAAAAATCACAAGCATTCTTGGACACCAGTAACAGACAGCCAGCCAAATCATGAATGAACTCGCATTCACAATACCTTCAAAGAGAATAAAATACCTAGGAGTCCAACTTACAAGGGATGTAAAGTACCTCTTCAAGGAGAACTACAAACCACTGCTCAGTGAAATAAAAGAGGACACGAACAAATAGAAGAACATACCATGCTCATGGATAGGAATAATCAATATTGTGAAAATGGCCATACTGCCCAAGATAATTTATAGATGCAATGCCATCCCCATTAAGCTACTGGGGCCTATTGTGGGGAGGGATAGCATTAGGAGATATACCTAATGTAAATGACAAGTTAATGGGTGCAGCATACCAACATGGCACATGTATACATATGTAACAAATCTGCACATTGTGGACATGTACCCTAGAGCTTTTTTAAAAAATTATTTTAAGTTCTAGGGTACATGTGCACACATGTGCATAACGTGCAGGTTTTTTGCATATGTATACTTGTGCCATGTTGGTGTGCTGCACCCATCAACTCGTCAGCACCCATCAACTCGTCATTTACATCAGGTATAACTCCCAATGCAATCCCTCCCCCCTGCCCCCTCCCCGTGATATGTCCCAGTGTGTGATGTTCCCATTCCCAAGTCCAATTGATCTCATTTTTCAGTTCCCACCTATGAGTGAGAACATGCGGTGTTTGGTTTTCTGTTCTTGTGTTAGTTTGCTGAGAATGATGGTTTCCAGCTGCACCCATGTCCCTACAAAGGACACAAACTCATCCTTTTTTATGACTGCATAACATTCCATGGTGTATATGTGCCACATTTTCTTAATCCAGTCTGTCAGTGATGGACATTTAGGTTGATTCCAAGCCTTTGCTACTGTGAATGCTGCC
>NW_020256782.1:0-1046 GCF_003255815.1 Theropithecus gelada
CCGTCTCTACTAAAAATACAAAAAAATTAGCCAGGTGTGGTGTCATGAACCTGTAGTCCCAGCTACTGGAGAGGCTGAGGCAGGAGAATGACTTGAACCCCGGAGGAAGAGGTTGCAGTGAGCTGAGATCGTGCCACTGCACTCTAGTCTGGGCAACAGAGTGAGACTCCATCACACACAAATATGCATACATATATACACACACATACATATATATATATGTATGTATATATGTATGTGTGTGTGTGTGTGTTTATGAAGCCATAGTCACAGAAATTAGAAAGTCCTTACTTTCAAACGATGGACTTTTTTAGATAATTCTTTTGACTGCTAACACTTGGTTGCCTTTTAACAATGACTATATGAATTTTTTCACAGATGCTGATTTTAAAATTTTCATCAAACATTTGCTTTCATCAAAACATTGCTGCAAAGAGGTTAATGATGAATAAGCATATAACTTTGCATGTTTGGTAGACCTTACAACTTCCAAAGCATTTTCACAGGCGCAATTTCGATAGATCTCATTTGGTCACCACAAAATCCTGAGGAGTACGCAGGGCCCGTTGATTGTCTTTCTGGGTGCATATGTGTGTGTGTTATTATAATTATTTTTATTGTGCACAGAGGAATCTGAGGCCCACCAGAGTTTGCGTAATGACAGTGACAACCGGCATTTGTCAGACTTGTCAGACAAGAAGAAAATTGCTGGCTAAGCTTTCCAATCTAAAATTACTTACAAGTTCTTACACTTGAAAACTCATGTTCTTAGTGAGACCCAGTCTCTACTAAAAATAAAAGTAAAAAATTGGCTGAGTGCAGTGGCATGTGCCTGTAGTCTCCGCTGCTCAGGAGGCCAAGGTGGGAGGATTGCTTGAGCCCAGGAGGTGGAGGTTGCAGTGAGTTATGCTTGTGCCACAGCCCTGCAGCCTGGGTGACTGAGTGAGACCCTGTCTCAAAAAAAAGAAAGAAAAAGAAAGAAAGAGGAAAGAAACAAAGAAGAAAGAAAGAAAGAAAGAAAGAAAGAAAGAAAGAAAGAAAGAAAG
>NW_020256783.1:0-1046 GCF_003255815.1 Theropithecus gelada
CCGTCTCTACTAAAAATACAAAAAAATTAGCCAGGTGTGGTGTCATGCACCTGTAGTCCCAGCTACTGGAGAGGCTGAGGCAGGAGAATGACTTGAACCCCGGAGGAAGAGGTTGCAGTGAGCTGAGATCGTGCCACTGCACTCTAGTCTGGGCAACAGAGTGAGACTCCATCACACACAAATATGCATACATATATACACACACATACATATATATATATGTATGTATATATGTATGTGTGTGTGTGTGTGTTTATGAAGCCATAGTCACAGAAATTAGAAAGTCCTTACTTTCAAACGATGGACTTTTTTAGATAATTCTTTTGACTGCTAACACTTGGTTGCCTTTTAACAATGACTATATGAATTTTTTCACAGATGCTGATTTTAAAATTTTCATCAAACATTTGCTTTCATCAAAACATTGCTGCAAAGAGGTTAATGATGAATAAGCATATAACTTTGCATGTTTGGTAGACCTTACAACTTCCAAAGCATTTTCACAGGCGCAATTTCGATAGATCTCATTTGGTCACCACAAAATCCTGAGGAGTACGCAGGGCCCGTTGATTGTCTTTCTGGGTGCATATGTGTGTGTGTTATTATAATTATTTTTATTGTGCACAGAGGAATCTGAGGCCCACCAGAGTTTGCGTAATGACAGTGACAACCGGCATTTGTCAGACTTGTCAGACAAGAAGAAAATTGCTGGCTAAGCTTTCCAATCTAAAATTACTTACAAGTTCTTACACTTGAAAACTCATGTTCTTAGTGAGACCCAGTCTCTACTAAAAATAAAAGTAAAAAATTGGCTGAGTGCAGTGGCATGTGCCTGTAGTCTCCGCTGCTCAGGAGGCCAAGGTGGGAGGACTGCTTGAGCCCAGGAGGTGGAGGTTGCAGTGAGTTATGCTTGTGCCACAGCCCTGCAGCCTGGGTGACTGAGTGAGACCCTGTCTCAAAAAAAAGAAAGAAAAAGAAAGAAAGAGGAAAGAAACAAAGAAGAAAGAAAGAAAGAAAGAAAGAAAGAAAGAAAGAAAGAAAGAAAG
>NW_020256784.1:0-7097 GCF_003255815.1 Theropithecus gelada
AAAAAAAAAAAAAAAAAAAAAAAAAAAAAAAAAGAATAATGTAAATGCCATCCACATTGGCATTATAAAAGTATAAATCCAGAAATTGGGAAGAAAGGAGAGTCAAACAATAAAAATATAGCAGATGCATTAGTATGCTCTTCATATAAATCTGGGATCAAAGCTGCTGGCTATAGTTAAAGAAAGGAGAAAGAAAAGCACAAGTATACTCCTTCATGTTGACAATTAATCGACAGAGAGAAAATTTTATATCATGATATAGTGGTGGCATTAGGAGGACAGAAGATATTTACCAAGTCAGCTAAGTTGTCTTCTATTATAATAAGAAGTTAATATATAAAAATCAAGAAAATATATTATTAATAGAAATGGAGACAGCCACCTGAAGAAACAGTTCAAAGAGACTATTGCTTAGACTATAGCTCACAGTGCTTCAGGTGAATGCAACTAGTAACTGGAAGTAGTGAGACTACGAACTAACGCTTTTCATTGTAAGCCCGTCGAAATACTTGATTCATTTTTAGTACGTGCATATTTTATTTTGATAAAAATAAAGCAATGTTGTTAGATATAAGGATGGAGCAGGAGAGATTGTGGAAGAAAAAAGAAGTGAAATAATAAAAGGAAGAAAGATTCTGGAGTATCTGGTTTCGTATTCCTTTTTGTTCTGATTTTCATGGTTGATATTCATTTAAAAACCTGAACATTTTTATTTGTGATATGCAGGGTTAAGCAGCCTAATGATCATGAGGAAAACATCATCCAAGCAAGTATAGAAGTAAGCATTGTTTGCTCTTATAAGAAGGAGAGAAAATTCATGTAACGATTAACAGCTAAAAAGCACACAGAACACCATTATATTTTGTACATTAGTAGGCCAACAACAAAACAGTAATATTGATTCTTTCCTAACAGAAACCAAAGATCAATCTCTTGCCCTAGAATAAATAGATTTATTTCCAACAGAAGGTAAGAATTAATTCTTGCATACAACATTTTCTTGACGGGTAAACCATCCTTTATTTTCCTCAAGTCTCATGATCAATGGCTGTAAATTTACTAAACAGAGAGGCAGAAGAAGTTTACTAAAAGCAGTTTTGAAGAGGAAGAGAGAACAAGTCTGTGAACACTGCTCCTCTGACTCCCATACATCACACTAGAGAAGGAAATGTTGTGGTGACAACAGTCAACTGGAAGATCAACACTAAGGCCCAGTGATTCATCATCATCGTCAATCCATTGGAAAAGTCTGTTCTGGAACTTTCTGGCTGTATTTGTTCTGATTCATCTAAATTCCAAGGTGGTAGGTATTCACTGTAATCATCTTCAAAATTGATTTCATTATTGAAAGCTTTAGCAGTATCATGAATATTTAATGACACTAGAGAAAAAAATAGGCTTTAAAATATATCTCAAAATTGCCAATGAAAATGCTTAGATAGCAAACAACAGTTTCCAAGGTGAAAAGTTTTATTGAATAAATGCAGAGACAGCTGTTTTCTGAAAATCACATTTTTGCCAGTCCCGAGTGAGACATGTTCTTACAGATCACAACATTAATAGTCACATTGTGTTACTTGATTTAGTGTAACATAATGCAGTGTGACTAATGCAGCCCAGTGGTACAGATTCATGTCAGAGAAAAATCCATCACCTAGGAAATGCGGAACAAAGATTCACTTTTCTGAAAACAAAGGTTAAATAAATCAAAGTTTTCTGAAGAAGGAAAAGTCATGCAAAAGAGAGTTTTATTCCAAAACACATTTCAATCACCTTTGCAGTGATTCCCTGGATACATTAGAGAAGGGAATAGGCATCAAACATGAAATCCTTTAAGCTGTTTGAACTAAGCTGTACTTAGTGCTTCTACAATATTTTCCTCTGTAGTACCAATCTTCTAAAGCAATAGCTCCTTCATCAGTCTTACTATGCATTGCCTGGATGACTGCTACACAAGCGCAGTTGACACAGTAGTGTCCTTTCTCCATCAGCATCTCTAAAAATATACTTCGGCTATTGAGGAGATAACAGAAAACCACCTTTAAAGTCCACCTTTTATGGACTACTAAAGAAATAGAAATATGGAGGTAAAAAGGGTCACTACAAGCCTATGGTTGGCTTTTTGTTATGTTTATTTATCTGTATTCTTTCCTTGTCAAGAATATATATGAATCCTTTTCTATCTAATAATATGCATTGGACAGGTAACAAGATACAAAAATTGGACCTCTCAGTAAATATTTTGAAACAGGAAGAATTTTTATTTTACTTCTCAGGAAGTTGTACTCAGAAATGTAAGAGGAAAAAGTCCTACGTGGTATTTGGACTTTACTATCAGCACCAAAGTCGTTATATTCTAACAAAATGAGGTCATTTTAATATTGTCACTTCAGGTATTGCTCAATGAATGTCTTCTTTATTTCCTTTATCTCAACCCTGCAATATTGCTAATTAACTCAGAGAATATTTTAAGTCCAAATGCTAAGTAATTGTTAGAAGCTTTTAAAAATTTTTCCTAATTAGACTATATGCCCTTAAGCTTATTTTTCACAATTATTGAGTATTTACTTTTTTGCTCATTACTTTGTATACATTATGCTATTTGATGCAGCAAGACTGCAACATGCGTATTATTATTTCCATTTTCCATATGAAGAGGTATGGTAGAGTTGGTATTTTAGTACAAATTTGTGTGGCTTCAAAAGTACACTTTTGCATCACCTACAGTAGAGTGATTCCAACATTAGAAATATTCAATAAACAGTCATAGACTTTAAAAGTTGAAAGGGACTAAAGTCTTCATCTACTTCAATGTCCAAACAAGCTACTAAACATCTATATAACATTTTGACAACTGGTGATCCAGGCACAGTGGAGGATTTCATTGTTAGAATCTTATTTATTCAAGGTTATCTGTACTACTGGTGGGCAATTCTAACCAACAGAAAGTTCTTCAAACTAAACTGAATTAAGCCTCCCCAGACAATGTCTAATGACATTTGCATGTTAAGTTCAATGCAGTCACTGAGTGTAAACTAATTTTTTTATTTTTATTTTTATTTATTTATTTATTTATTTATTTATTTTTGAGAGGGAGTCTCACTCTGTCACCCAGGCTAGAGTGCAGTGGCACTATCTCAGCTCACTGCAACCTCCATCTCCCGGATTCATGCGATTCTCCTGTCTCAGTCTCCCATGTAGCTGGAATTACAGGTGTACACCACCACGACTGGCTAATTTTTTGTATTTTTAATAGAGATAGGGTTTTGCCACACTGGCCAGGCTTATCTCGATCTCCTGACCTCAAGTGATCCGCCTGCCTTGGCCTTCCAAAGTGCTGGGATTACAGGCAAGAACCACCGTGCCCAGTCAGATAGTAAATTAATTTAAACAAGCACTGCCTGTGCTAGATTGTTACACTGACAGCTTCTAATGAACCACAGCTCCCAGTATTCACGTTCTTGTATAGTCTCCTCTCACACAAAATCTCAGCTTGGTCATGTTACTTGATTTAGCCAAAATATTAGTGGCAAGCATGGTGCAATCGGAGGGTTAGCACATTGAAGCTTATTCTCTTGGAAGCCAGGGTCCATGGTGTAAAGAACCTGAGCTCGTCACTGAATGAAGAGAGGTCATGTAGCAAGACACCCTGGAGGATAAGAGGGAGTCTTGGACACTGTAGCCTTAGCCAAACTCCAGCTGATTGCAGCCTTATGAGTGATCACAGCTGTATCATGAGAAATAATTTGTTTTTATTTGTCACTGCTAAGTTTGGAGATGGTTTGTTATATAGCAAGAGACAATTGGTAGACTGCCTTTAAAGGCCCTTACATCTATTAAAGGAGAGATATCTGCAAGTAACTAAAACACACATACACAAAAGAACAAACACATATACATTATGACAATCAAATTAGCTTTGCCTTCATCAAGGCATCCGTCCCAACTTCCGTCATGAGAAGATTTTCAGATCTTTTGACCCCCTTAGATGGTGTACCCAGAGTGTGTTATTGAATCAGTTTCATATGTAAGTGGTTCATTTAATGAAATGATCTTGTTAAAGAGAATGTTGATGATGATAATAATATGTATCACTTATTGAATGCTTATTCTTATTAGGTACCAGACACTATGCAGATTTATTTAAATCCCTTTAACAGCTTCCTATACATGTACTATTATTTTGCCTAGATTTTAGTTCCAAAAACTGGGGCACAGAGTTATTTTGTGAGTTTCCACAAGATTATATATCTATGATTGGCAACCACAAATTCAAAACCTAGGTATATCTGGCACTGAAATTTGTATCTTTCTCCACTATATTCTCCACAGATTCACCTCAGGTAGTACTTTGAGGATACACAGTGAAGTAACCTCAAAACATATATGTAAGTAAAATGAATTGTCCTCTGTGAGTTAAACTATGAAATCAATACATAACACATAATATAAAAAGTAAGCAAAGATATATTAAGGAGACAAGATGAATTTCAGGCTTGAGCAAAATATGGTTGATAATTAATGTCATTAAATACACCTAAGGACAGAGTGGAAGCAATTTAAAGAAGAGACAAATTTAGAAACTGAAAAAGAGGTGTCAAAGCAAAGCAGTGGCAGAGCTAATTTAGAAACTATTCCCGGGGAAAGTATCCCAACAACTGTATGTTCAATTGATGTTGTAGGTATTTTTCCATGGGGAGATTGATTCATAAGGTGAAACAGAATGATTCAAGTATTGATTTGATCCATTCAGCTGATTTTCTTTGTTCTTCAGACACCCTTCTGATTATAATTTGACTTTTCATGACCCATGGTAGGTCTGTAATTTGGTGTCCCAGTTTCTGTACTTCAGTCTAATTAAATCTAAAACACTAAGATAACCTTGGCTGACTCCATTAAGGTGATACTGCGCTGTGGTCTCTGGGTATTTGGCCAGACCTGCCATAGAAATTTGACCTCTTTAAATGTCAAATTTGTCTTTCAATTGAAAGGTATTAGTCTAGTCAGTGCTTGTCTCATTTATACCCACATTTAAGGAAATCTCTAGTCACTCCCCCTATTGAATGAGCAGGGAATTATTTACCCCTAGCCTTATTCCTTGCTGAATGAAATGAGGTTGCACAAATCACTTACTTATAACATAGTATAATATAGAAAGGAAGTGCCTGGGCTCCAACAGCTACCTCTGGGATTCAAATATGAGCTCTGCACAAAGTAGCTGTGAATTTCTTTTTTTTTTTTTTTTTTCCACTTCATTGCCACTTGGAGATACCGTGCTGTTTTGTTCTGGTTTTACAAATTGAAGGTTTGTGGCGAACCTGCATTAAGCAAGTCCATTGGCATGATTTTCCCAGAAGTATATGCTCACTTCATGACTCTGAGTTACACGTTGGTAATCCTCATATTTAAAATGTTTGTATCACTATTATATTTGTTATGGTTATCTGTGATCAGTGATCTTTTTTCATTTATGAATCATTTATGATGTACTGTTTTCTCTTTTTTTTTTTTTTAATTTATTTATTATTATTATACTGTAAGTTGTAGGGTACATGTGCATAACGTGCAGGTTTGTTACATATGTATACTTGTGCCTTGTTGGTGTGCTGCACCCATCAACTCATCATTTACATCAGGTATAACTCCCAATGCAATCCCTCCCCCCGCCCCCCTCCCCATGATAGGCCCCGGTGTGTGATGTTCCCCTTCCCGAGTCCAAGTGATCTCATTGTTCAGTTCCCACCTATGAGTGAGAACATGCGGTGTTTGGTTTTCTGTTCTTGTGATAGTTTGCTAAGAATGATGGATTCCAGCTGCATCCATGTCCCTACAAAGGACACAAACTCATCCTTTTTTATGGCTGCATAGTATTCCATGGTGTATATATGCCACATTTTCTTAATCCAATCTGTCACTGATGGACATTTGGGTTGATTCCAAGTCTTTGCTATTGTGAATAGTGCTGCAATAAACATACGTGTGCATGTGTCTTTATAGCAGCATAATTTATAATCCTTTGGGTATATACCCAGTAATGGGATGGCTGGGTCATATGGTACATCTAGTTCTAGATCCTTGAGGAATCGCCATACTGTTTTCCATAATGGTTGAACTAGTTTACAATCCCACCAACAGTGTAAAAGTGTTCCTATTTCTCCACATCCTCTCCAGCACCTGTTGTTTCCTGACTTTTGAATGATCGCCATTCTAACTGGTGTGAGATGGTATCTCATTGTGGTTTTGATTTGCATTTCTCTGATGGCCAGTGATGATGAGCATTTTTTCATGTGTTTGTTGGCTGTATGAATGTCTTCTTTTGAGAAATGTCTATTCATATCCTTTGCCCACTTTTTGATGGGGTTGTTTGTTTTTTTCTTGTAAATTTGTTGGAGTTCTTTGTAGGTTCTGGATATTAGCCCTTTGTCAGATGAGTAGATTGCAAAAATTTTCTCCCATTCTGTAGGTTGCCTGTTCACTCTGATGGTAGTTTCTTTTGCTGTGCAGAAGCTCTTTAGTTTAATGAGATCCCATTTGTCAATTTTGGCTTTTGCTGCCGTTGCTTTTGGTGTTTTAGACATGAAGTCTTTGCCCATGCCTATGTCCTGAATGGTACTACCTAGATTTTCCTCTAGGATTTTTATGGTATTAGGTCTAACATTTAAGTCTCTAATCCATCTTGAATTAATTTTCGTATAAGGAGTAAGGAAAGGATCCAGTTTCAGCTTTCTACTTATGGCTAGCCAATTTTCCCAGCACCATTTATTAAATAGGGAATCCTTTCCCCATTTCTTGTTTCTCTCAGGTTTGTCAAAGATCAGATGGCTGTAGATGTGTGGTATTATTTCTGAGGACTCTGTTCTGTTCCATTGGTCTATATCTCTGTTTTGGTACCAGTACCATGCTGTTTTGGTTACTGTAGCCTTGTAGTATAGTTTGAAGTCAGGTAGCGTGATGCCTCCAGCTTTGTTCTTTTGACTTAGGATTGTCTTGGAGATGCGGGCTCTTTTTTGGTTCCATATGAACTTTAAAGCAGTTTTTTCCAATTCTCTGAAGAAACTCATTGGTAGCTTGATGGGGATGGCATTGAATCTATAAAT
>NW_020256785.1:0-1046 GCF_003255815.1 Theropithecus gelada
TGAGTAGTTGGAGTCACCAAGGAGGTGGAGAAAGGTGGAACGTGAGTGGGAAGTGTGGTCTGAGGGTGTGATGGGGTTGGATAGGTAGTGGTGGTCTGGAAAGATGTTGCAGTGATAGGACCTGTGGAAGAGATAGGAATGCTCCCTGTAGGTGGGGAGTGTGTGGTGAAGGGTGTGGGTAGCCTGCTGCTGGTGGCTGAGGTGGTGTGGGCCACAGGGGTGCCAGTTCCTGTACTGGTAGGATTGGGGGTGATGGTGGTAGAAGTTGGGGTGACTTGAGGATGGTGTGTGGAGGAAGTGTGTGAATGTAGAGGTGTAGAGGTTTTGGCTGTGCTGAATGAGCTGTGTGCTTGGCTGGTCCCACTGGTGTTTGCTGTCGTCGGTGGGGCTGTGTGGGTGGACCCTGTGACCTTGACCGTTGTTGGTGGAGGAATGGTCCCTATTGGCACTGAGTGGATGGAGGAGGAAGTCGACATCTGTGTGTGGGTAGGGGTGATGACAGTGTGAGTAGTTGGAGTCACCAAGGAGGTGGAGAAAGGTGGAACATGAGTGGAAAGTGTGGTCTGAGGTTGTGATGTGGTTGGATAGGTAGTGGTCGTCTTGAAGGATGTTGCAGTCATGGGACCTGTGGAAGAGATGGGGTTGCTCCCTGTAGCTGGGGAGTGTGTGGTGAAGGGTGTAGGTGGCTCGCTGCTGGTGGCTGAGGTGGTGTGGGCCACAGGGGTGCCGGTTATTCTACTGGTGGGGTTGGGGGTGATGGTGGTAAAAGTTGGAGTGACTTCAGTATGGAGTGTCGAAGAAGCATGTGTGTGTCGGGATGTAGAGGTTTTGGCTGTGCTGAATGAGCTCGGGGTTTGGCTGGTCCCGCTTGTGGTTGCTGTCATTGGGGGTGCTGTGTGAGTGGACACTGTGCCTGTGGCCTTGACCGTTGTAGGTGGAGGAATGGTGCCTGTTGGTGTTGAGTGGATGTAGGCAGAAGTGGACACCTGTGCGTGGGTCGGGGTGATGACTGTGTGAGTACTTGGAGTCACTGAGGAGGTGGAGAA
>NW_020256786.1:0-1045 GCF_003255815.1 Theropithecus gelada
AACTGCTGAGAGTTCTGTTAATTCATCTCACAGAGTTACATCTGTATCTCATGGATCTCTTTGCTAGCCTTATTTCTGTGGAATCTGAGAACAGATATTTCGGTTCCTGTGAAGACTATAGGGCCAAAGGAATTATCCTCCGATCACAAGAGAAAGAAGCTTTCTGAGAAACTTCTTTGTGTTCTCTGAAATCATCTCACAGAGTTACAGCTTTCCCCTCAAGAAGCCCTTCGCTAAGACAGTTCTTGTGCAATTGGCAAAGTGATATATGGAAACCCATAGAGGGCTATGGTGAAAAAGGAAATATCCTCAGATGAAATCTGGAAAGAAACTGCTTCGTGTTCTGTTAATTCACCTCACAGAGTTACGTCTGCATTTCGTGGATCTCTTTGGTAGCTTTATTTCTGTGGAATCTGAGAACAGATAATTCGGTTAGCTTTGAAGACTATAGGGCCAAAGGAAATATCCTCCGATAACAAAGAGAAAGAAGTTTTCCGAGAAACTTCTTTGTGATCTGTGAAATCATCTCACAGAGTTACAGCTTTCCCCTCAAGAAGACTTTCGCTAAGACAGATCTTTTGGAACTGGCAAATGATATTTGGAAGCCCCTAGAGGGCTATCGTGAAAAAGGAAATATCGTCAGATGAAATCTGGAAAGAAGCTTTTTGGCAAACTGCTTAGTGTTCTGTAAATTCATCTCACAGAGTTACATCTGTATTTCGTGGATCTCTTTGCTAGCCTTATTTCTGTGGAATACGAGAACAGATATTTCGTATCCCTTTGAAGACTATAGGGCCAAAGGAAATATCCTCCGACAACAAAGAGAAAGAAGCTTTCTGAGAAACTTCCTTGTATTCTGTGAAATCATCTCACAGAGTTACAGCTTTTCCCTCAAGAAGCCTTTCGCTAAGACAGTTCTTGTGGAATTGGCAAAGTGATATTTGCAAGCCCGTAGAGGGCTATGGTGAAAAAGGAAATATCCTCAGATGAAATCTCGAAAGAAAGTGCTTAGTGTTCTGTTGATTCATCTCACAGAGTTACATCT
>NW_020256787.1:0-1045 GCF_003255815.1 Theropithecus gelada
ATATTTCGGATCCCTTTGAAGACTATAGGGCCAAAGGAAATATCCTCCGATAACAAAGAGAAAGAAGCTTTCTGAGAAACTTCTTTGTGTTCTGTGAAATCATCTCACAGAATTACAGCTTTCCCGTCAAGAAGCCATTCGCTAAGACAATTCTTGTGGAGTTGGCAAAGTGATATTTGGAAGCCCGTAGAGGGGTATGGTGAAAAAGGAAATATCCTGAGATGAAATTTGGAAAGAAGCTTTCTGAGAAATTGCCTAGTGTTCCGTTAATTCATCTCAATGAGTTACATCTACATTTCGTGGATCTCTTTGCTAGCTTTATTTCTGTGGAATCTGATTACAAATTCTTCGGATCCCTTTGAAGACTATAGGGCCAAAGGAAATATCCTCCGATAACAAAGAGAAAGAAGCTTTCTGAGAAACTTCTTTGTGTTCTGTGAAATCATCTCCCAGAGTTACAGCTTTCCGCTCAGGAAGCATTTCGCTAAGACAGTTCTTGTGGAATTGGCAAAGTGATATTTGGAAGCCCATAGTGGGCTATGGTGAAAAAGGAAATATCCTCAGATGAAATCTGGAAAGAAGCTTTCTGAGAAACGGCTCTGTGATGTGTGACTTCCACTCACAGAGTTACATCTGTATTTCGTGGATCTCCTTGCTAGCCTTATTTCTGTGGAATCTGAGAACAGATACTTCGGATCCCTTTGAAGACTATAGGGTCAAAGGAAATATCCTCCGATAACAAAGAGAAAGAAGCTTTGTGAGAAACTGCTTAGTGTTCTGTTAATTCATCTCACAGGGTTACTTCTATATTTCGTGGATCTCTTTGCTAGCCTTATTTCTGTGCAATCTGAGGAAAGATATTTCGGATCCCTTTGAAGACTATAGGGCCAAAGGAAATATCCTCCGATAACAAAGAGAAAGAAGCTTTCTGAGAAACTTCTTTGTGTTCTGTGAAATCATCTCACAGATTTACAGCTTTCTCATCAAGAAGCCTTTCGCTAAGACAGTTCTTGTGCAATTGGCAAAGTGATATTTGGAAGCCCAT
>NW_020256788.1:0-1046 GCF_003255815.1 Theropithecus gelada
GATGTAACTCTGTGAGATGAATTAACAGAACACTAAGCAGTTTCTCAGAAAGCTTCTTTCCAGATTTCATCTGAGGATATTTCCTTTTTCACCATAGCCCACTAGGGGCTTCCAAATATCACTTTGCCAATTCCACAAGAACTGTCTTAACGAAAGTCTTCTTGAGGGGAAAGCTGTAACTCGGTGAGATGATTTCACAGAACACAAAGAAGTTTCTCAGAAAGCTTCTTTCTCTTGGTTATCGGAGGATATTTCCTTTGGCCCTATAGTCTTCAAAGGGATCCGAAATATCTGTTCTCAGATTCCACAGAAATAAGGCTAGCAAAGAGATCCACGAAATACAGATGTAACTCTGTGAGATGAATTAAGGGAACACTAAGCAGTTTCTCAGAAAGCTTCTTTCCAGATTTCATCTGAGGGTATTTCATCTTTCACCATAGACCTGTATGGGCTTCCAAATATCACTTTGCCAATTCCACAAGACCGGTTTAGCGTAAGGCTTTTTGTGGGGTAAGTTGTAACTCTGTGAGATGATTTCACAGAACACAAAGAAGTTTCTCAGAAAGCTTCTTTCTCTTTGTTATCGGCAGATATTTCCTTTGGCCCTATAGTCTTCAAAGGGATCCGAAATATCTGTTCTCAGATTCCACAGAAATAAGNCACGAAATACAGATGTAACTCTGTGAGATGAATTAACAGAACACTATCAGTTTCTCAGAAAGCTTCTTTCCAGATTTCATCTGACGATATTTCCTTTTTCACCATAGCCCTCTATGGGCTTCCAAATATCACTTTGCCAATTCCACAAGAACTGTCTTAGCGAAAGGCTTCTTGAGGGGAAAGCTGTAACTCTGGGAGATGACTTCACAGAACACAAAGAAGTTTCTCAGAAAGCTTCTTTCTCTTTGTTATCGGAGGATATTTCCTTTGGCCCTGTAGTCTTCAATGGGATCCGAAATATCTGTTCTCAGATTCCACAGAAATAACGCTAGCAAAGACATCCACGCAATACAGATGTAACTCTGTGAGTGGAAGTCTCACATCAC
>NW_020256789.1:0-1045 GCF_003255815.1 Theropithecus gelada
ATTTTCTCCACTGATTATTAAGATCACTTTATAGTTTTGGCTTGCATGGTCATTCTTATAGTCACCGACACTATGCAAAGTGAGGACTGTGTTGATATAAGGAAATCTTTGTTGGATAGAAGCACACTAGGGGTTTCAAAAAGAGATACGGGAAGAAGTCATGTCCCCAAAGTCCTCTATTTGGTACTGAGAAGCTACTCACTTCGGCATAAGGAGGGGGTGACAGGCTTTCCAGAGGGAGGAGGCATTATCTGAGGAGCGTTCAGGTGAAAGATGTGCTGAGCAGGGCAAGAGACAGGTGAACTGGTTTAGGAGAGAAAACAAAACTTTGAAATATATTTAAGAATATAAAATACTGATAGTTTTGACCTAAAAGGAGCAAAACTAGAAAGATCCAATGCCCAACTCGATGTGGCAGGAGCTGAGAGGGCGGGAGGGTGGGTTAGGTTGACATCATCCTACAGGGAGCAGGGGGATGGGAGTGATGTGGGAGCCACCCCAAGTAGTCCAGCACCTGGCCCTGGGGTGACCAGGTGAGGGAATATTGGCCTGCAGGATAAGAGCCACATAAAGAAGGTAGTTGAGCAGGGAGCCTATAGGAGCTGTTAATTTGCTTGTGAAAGGCATGTTTATCACCTCTAAGAATTGGCTGGCCCTGGGAGGAGCAGTCTGTACCCAGCCAGAGAGGTCCCAGAACCCAGAGCACCAGTAACACAGAAATAAATAAAAACATGGGTAATGCAATTGCCTGTAGTGAAGTCACTGGTGGGTGGAAGCCATAGGCAAATGGTTTCCATTTGTGATAATGGAATTTCCATAAGAGAAAATGCACCACCACACAGGGATTTGGAACATAAATGATAAGCGTGGAAACATTTTGCAGAGAACACAATTGTAAGCTATCGAGAGACTTGCAGATCACAAGTATTGCTACCTTAATGGACATCCATTCTCCCTCCAGGTGGTCTAGACTTTATCCCCACTAGAGGCAAGAACATCATGAAGACATCGATCTCCACCTCTGGAAGCCAGTACTGAGCTCTGG
>NW_020256790.1:0-1045 GCF_003255815.1 Theropithecus gelada
AAAAAGAAAAAGAAAAGGCGTTCCCTCCATGCTTCAGTGAACTCATTCGTTTGGGCAGGTACCTGTCCCAGAAACTGGCTGGCCCAACCCCTCAGCTTACAGAGGGGAACTTGAGGCCCAACCAGGACTGCATTTGGCCAGGGTCACCCAGCAGGTCTGGGTAGAGGAGGAGCAGGGTGTGTGCACTCCACCCCAAAGGGTGCACTGTTCTACCCATCAACCGATGCCCTGGGTGCCAGTGCTGAGGAGCCCAGGGATGGAGACCCATGCACGAGCAGAGATCACTCCGTTCCTGGCACGCTCTTCCTGGTCGAGGCCTCTGGTTCTCTTTCGCTTTCCAACTCGCCAGGTGACTTTGGACCTCGCCGTGCCCATCTAACTGTGCCTCTCAGGGGCAAGCCATATTTTCATGGGCTGCTTACAAGAGATAGCTCTGCCAACTGCCAGTTGGTGCTGGGAGAGTTGGCAGTATGACAAGTGCCGGGAATCCCTGGCTTGGCTGAGAAGAGACGGCTCTGGATCAATAACAGACTCGTGGGATGGCCTCGGGCAGGAGCACGACGGTGGGAGAGCCTCCCTGGCTGGCCTGCAAACCAAAAGCAAGTGTACAGCCAGGGCTCCCTACTCTCAACCCAGGGAGAAAAGAGCACGGCTGGGGACTCTGGGAAAAACAGACTCCCTCTGGCTGGGGTTCCTAGAGCAAAACAGCCCTTCCTGCCCTTCTCAGCTGGGTACAGCAGCTGCCCAGCCTAGGATGACAGTAACGGTATCAACAGCAGACTCTGGTAGAAGGAAGCCTTCCCCCTCCCCGCCCACTGCCCCAGGACTGAACAAGGGTGCAGAGCCTGCCAGGAAGGACTGGGATTAAAGAATGAATCAAGGCCGGACACAGTGGCTCATGCCTGTAATCCCAGCTCTTTGGGAGGCTGAATCGGGAAGATTGCTTGAGGCCAGGAGTTCAAGACCAACCTAAGCAACATGGTGAGTTCCCATCTTTACCAAAAAAGTTTTTAAAAATTAGCTAGAGCTGGGCGCAGTGGCTCAC
>NW_020256791.1:0-1045 GCF_003255815.1 Theropithecus gelada
TTCTGAGAAACTTGTTTGTGTTCTGTGAAATCATCTCACAGAGTTACAGCTTTCCCCTCCAGAAGCCTTTCGCTAAGACAGTTCTTGTGGAATTGGCAAAGTGATATTTGGAAGCCAATAGAGGGCTATGGTGAAAAAGGAAATATCCTCAGATGAAATCTGGAAAGAAGCTTTCTGAGAAACTGCTTAGTGTTCTGTTAATTCATCTCACAGAGTTACATCTCTGCTTCTTGGATCTCTATGCTAGCCTTATTTCTGTGGAATCTGAGTACAGATATTTCGGATCCCTTTGAAGCCTATAGTGGCAAAGGAAATATCCTCCAATAACAAAGAGAAAGAAGCTTTCTGAGGAACTTCTTTGTGTTCTGTGAAATCATCTCACAGAGTTACAGCTTTCCCCTCCAGAAATCTTTCGCTAACACAGTTCTTGTGGAATTGGCAAAGTGATATCTGGAAACCCTTAGAGTTCTAAGCTGAAAAAGCAAATATCCTCAGATGAAATCTGGAAAGAAGCTTTCTGAGAAACTACTTAGTGTTCTGTTACTTCATCTCACAGAGTTACATCTGTATTACATGGATCTCTTTGCTAGCCTTATTTCTATGGAATCTGAGAACAGATATTTCGGATTCCTTTGAAGACTATAGGGCCAAAGGAAATATCCTCTGATAACAGAGAGAAAGAAGCTTTCAGAGACACTTCTTTATGTTCTCTGAAATCGTCTCACAGAGTTTCAGCTTTCCCCTCAAGAAGCCTTTCTCTAAGACAGTTCTTGTGGAAATGGCAAAGTGATATTTGTAAGCCCATAGAGGGCTATGGTGAAAAAGGAAATATCCTCAGATGAAATCTGGGGAGAAATTTTCTGACAAACTGCTTAGTGTTCTGTTAATTCATCTCACAGAGTTACATCTGTATTTCGTGGATCTCTTTGCTAGCCTAATTTCTGTGGAATATGAGAACAGATATTTCGGATCCCTTTGAAGATTATAGGGCGAAAGGAAATATCCTCCGATAACAAAGAGAAAGAAGCTTTCTGAGAAAGGCTTC
>NW_020256792.1:0-1046 GCF_003255815.1 Theropithecus gelada
ACACACACACACATATAGACATACAGAGATGTAAGTCAGATATAAATATGGATATATCATGAGCACTCCAGAAGGAGAGGGAAAGGGGCAGAGACATTATTTGTGAACTAATGGCCCGGAATTCCCCATATGATAAAAAGAAATGAAAATATACATGTTCAGAAAGTTCAATGAACTTCAAGCAGGATGAACTCAAGGAGATCTACACCAAGACACATGAGACTCAAATTTTTGAAAGACAAAGACAAAGACAGAATATTGAAATCAGTGAGAGAAAAGTGGCTTATCACCTACAAGTGATTCTCTATGGAATTAACAGCTGATTTCTTATCAGAAACCATGGAGGCCAGAAGGCAGTGAGATGATATATTTAAAGGACTGGAAAACAAAAGCTATCAACTATGAACTCCATATCTGCCAAAACGATCTTTCAAGAATGAAGGAGAAACTAAGACATTTCCAGATAAACAAAAGCTGAGGTAATTTGCTACTAGTAGACCTACTAAAGGACATACCTTAGGCTGAAATTAAAGGACATTAGTCAATAACTCAAAACCATATGTAGAAAAACAGAATGCTGGAAAGGTAACCACATGAGTAATTATAAAAGCCAGTACTATCGTACTTTTGTAACTCCCTTTTATTTCTATATGATTTAAAAGTTAGGGTAGGGGATATCACCACCGACCCCACAGAAATACAAACTACCATCAGAGAATACTATAAACACCTCTATGCAAATAAACTAGAAAATCTAGAAGAAANACACACACACACATATAGACATACAGAGATGTAAGTCAGATATAAATATGGATATATCATGAGCACTCCAGAAGGAGAGGGAAAGGGGCAGAGACATTATTTGTGAACTAATGGCCCGGAATTCCCCATATGATAAAAAGAAATGAAAATATACATGTTCAGAAAGTTCAATGAACTTCAAGCAGGATGAACTCAAGGAGATCTACACCAAGACACATGAGACTCAAATTTTTGAAAGACAAAGACAAAGACAGAATATTGAAATCAGTGAGAGAAAAGTG
>NW_020256793.1:0-1046 GCF_003255815.1 Theropithecus gelada
AAGAAGCCTTTCGCTAAGACAGTTCTTGTGGAATTGACAAAGAGATATTGGGAAGCCCATAGAGGGCTACGGTGAAAAAGGAAATATCCTCAGATGAAATCTGGAAAGAAGCTTTCTGAGAAACTGCTCTTTGATGTGTGACTTCTACTCACAGAATTACATCTGTATTTCGTGGATCTCTTTGCTAGCCTTCTTTCTGTGGAATCTGAGAACAGATACTTCGGATCCCTTTGAAGACTATAGGGGGAAAGGAAATATCCTTCGATAACAAAGACAAAGAAGATTTCAGAGAAACTCCTTTGTGTTCTGTGAAATCATCACACAGAGTTACAGCTTTCCCTCAAGAAGCCTTTCGCTAAGACAGTTCCTTTGGAATTGACAAAGTGATATTTGGAAGCCCTTACAGGGCTGTGGTGAAAAAGGAAATATCTTCAGATGAAATCTGGAAAGAAGCTTTCTGAGATAATGCTTAGTGTTCTCTTAATTCATCTCACAGAGTTACATCTGGATTTCGTGGATCTCTTTGCTAGCCTTCTTTCTGTGGAATCTGAGAACAGAGATTTCGGATCCCTTTGAAGACTATAGGGTCAAAGGAAATATCCTCCGATAACAAAGTGAAAGAAGCTTTCGGAGAAACTTCTTTGTGTTCTGTGAAATCATCTCACAGAGTTACAGCTTTCCCCTCAAGAAGGCTTTCGCTAAGACAGTTCNGAAACTTCTTTGTGTTCTGTGAAATCATCTCACAGAGTTACAGCTTTCCCCTCAAGAAGCCTTTCGCTAAGACAGTTCTTGTGGAATTGACAAAGAGATATTGGGAAGCCCATAGAGGGCTACGGTGAAAAAGGAAATATCCTCAGATGAAATCTGGAAAGAAGCTTTCTGAGAAACTGCTCTTTGATGTGTGACTTCTACTCACAGAATTACATCTGTATTTCGTGGATCTCTTTGCTAGCCTTCTTTCTGTGGAATCTGAGAACAGATACTTCGGATCCCTTTGAAGACTATAGGGGGAAAGGAAATATCCTTCGATAACAAAGACAAAGAAG
>NW_020256794.1:0-7095 GCF_003255815.1 Theropithecus gelada
GCCAGCTGTTTCTGGATACAGAATAAAACCATTGACTGACTTTGTTGATGTCCTAATGGAAAGCAGGACATTGTTTCCCGTCAAGATTTATATCAAGAGGGATTATTTCCAAATAGAAAAGTTGTTTGAATGTCACACAACTAAAATATTGACATAGGGCTATGGAGACTTCAAGCTGGATGGCAAGGAATTATATGGGATGGGGAAAATAAACTCCAGTTGGGAAAAACAGGAGCAACATTGCATGTAGCTGGCTAAGCTTTAGATAGGTGCATAAAACGGAAAGCAGTCTGGTTTGTCACAAGATTGAAAGTAAACTTTATAAATACTGTCAGGATTCAGACATGTCCATCAATATACATACAAATATTTGATGCATTGGCTAGTTACTCTCACACATTTAAAAAATGGGGTCTGGGGCATTCAATCTCCAGTGAGCACAATTTAAATTAATTTATATGCCCTAAGGTAAAAAAAAATAACCATTTTATTTGAAATATTAGATAAGTCTGACTTTCATAATTGAGATGACTCTTCTCCCTAGTTAGCCTAATAACTGAATGTTCTGTATGTGTTGCATTCCATGGGTCATGGGTGACTATTTGGACCTTATCCAAAGACAAATGGTTAGAATCACTCAAAATTGATCAGTTAACTGATATTTTTTTCATGTGCATAGGAATGCAAATGTCAACTTGTGTCTGGCAGCCTAGTAGACTAATTTGAACTATTTGAATAGTTATGAAAACTTTATTTCAGAAAATTTAAAAATTAGCAGCAGATAGGTAAAGCAATTTCCCATATAAACAGAATTTATTTGACTTCTTGTCTTGACAGAAATATGAGCTAAAAGTATCTGTAAAGATTTTTCATATATATGTGAACTGTATATACTCATACATATACATACTTAACACTCATAAGAGTAAGATCAAGGAAATCATTCCAAAGTCCATTATACTTAAACTTTGTTACAAAGATCAGATTCTTCAAGTGAAGAACACCATGGGAATCAGTGGAAACTGTGCAAAGGTAAGAGAAAGAATCATGTATTACAAAACTTCAAGGGATTTAGTGTGGCTGGAAAACGATTTGTACATGAGTACGGCAAGAAATATGGTTAGAAATGAACAAGGATGAGGTCACAATGGGCATTTTATGTCACTCCAATGAGCTTAGATCTTGTTCTTCCCTTCAGTACCACAACTTCCCAAGATATTAACTTTAAACTGGAACCATAATTAAATTTCCAATCATCATTCCTTTTATTCTATCAAGCCCAACAGCCTTTGGGGAGAGGGGGAAAAAAAAATCAAATCCCTAAATTCAGCTAATGATTAAGCATTTCACAGTACTCAAGTAATAAGAAATATGTTTTTTTAAACAGTTTTGTTTTAAATGATAATATGCATACAAGGAAACAGTTTGTAATTTCCCCATACCACAAGCCTTGCTTTAGCATGCAGGAGTTGTGTGAATCAATGAGTCCATCAAGGTAAAAGCAGACCCAGCCTGGTGCTTCAGATTTCATCATGAAACCCTGACTGCTGCCTCCCCTGTAACTTCTTCAACCAGCATCCTGATAGCCATTATTTCCCCAGAAATGTCCTGCTGCTTGCTTATCCAGGAGGACTGCCCTTCTACATTTATTAATGCTTTCTGTCATGTAACACATTTCCTGCCCAAGGTCTTTTCAGAGTGTGCAAATACGCCTGGAAGATTAACTGCTTTCCCCAGTAACAAAAGGCACTGGGCTAGCGTGTGGGTGCTTGGGGCAAGGAGAAACAAAGAGAGAGACTTTCTTAGGGAAGAGAAACTACCGTGGACAGGAAACATTTTGGAAATCAGAAAAGAAAACTTCACAAAGTTGCTTATGGCTGACATCACCTAATTATCTATAAATATGAATCCTTTGCTGATGAAAAATAAAAAGAGAAAGAAAAAGGCAAAGTGCATTAAATCTACCTGAGGCACATGGATTCTCATTAGGAATGAAGAGGTTTCCTTAGGGGCTCAGACTCATGAACCAGTGCTTATTTTCATGACCACTGTATTTGAACAATTGCATTCTTGTTTCCTGAATTTTAATTTTGTTTTCAAATAATGTTCTCAGGAATCTAAAATGCATACTAAAATCTATGAGGGATGCATGATTTATTTATTATATCTACTGTTAGGACCAAACTACTCTAGTTCTTCTCACAGAGACAATAATATTCTTAACAACAATCAAATTAATAGAGGAAAATGGTAAGAAATCACTATTTATAAGTATAGTTTATTTCCAAAGAAAGTTTCTCAAGTGTGTGTGAATATGTAATTACTCACCTGCCATGATTGCCCATAATATGTGTGGTGCAAATTAAGAAAATGACATCTCTAACGAGATAAACTCCTATGAAAATATTCCCTGACCTTAACGTTTTCACTGGGAAGGTTTTGCTAGTAAAATTTTTATTGATAGACTTTATATGACTTTACCAGGCCAAATTTGATGATATTCATATCATTAAAAGTTTAGAGTGATTGCTCTGTCATTAGACCTAGAGTTGTTATGAGGCAATGATAGAAAATGCAGAGAAGAACACCTAATAGACTTGATGTAATCATAAATTTTCAATGTCCCTCTACTCTATGTTGGGATGTAGAATTGAAAACCATTTTCCAGGCCGAGTGCGGTGGCTCACGCCTGTAATCCCAGCAATTTGGGAGGCCAAGGTGGGTGGATCACCTGAGGTTAGGAGTTCAAGACCAGCCTGGCCAACATGGTGAAACCCCATCTCTACTAAAAATACAAAACATTAGCTGGGCATGGTGGTGGGTGCCTGTAATCCCAGCTACTCGGGAGGCTGAGGGAGGAGAATCGCTTGAAACCAGGAGGCAGAGGTTGCAGTATGCCGAGATCACACCATCGTACTGCAGCCTGGACAACAAGAGCAAAACTTTGTCTCAAAAAACAAACAAAAAAACAAACAAAACAAAACAAAACAAAACAAAAAAAACAACAAAAAGGGAAACCCATTTTCCTTGCATAATTTAATTAACCTGTCTCTTTATTTTGGAGGCTTGCTAATTCATGATCCAAAAAGACTGATTTATGGAGCATCATGAGAACAAAAGCTAGGTGCTGAATAGAATAGAATTAAGCAGACTAAGAATAATATAAGAACAAATTTATTTCTGAGTTGACATCAGTTATAAAATGAGTTCAAGAGAATATTTACTGCTAAAGCTGGAAAGTCTGTGGTTTATTGACCTGATTTTTTTTTTATCTGACTAGAGCTTCCTCTTATTTCTCACTGAAGAATTAAAATAATATTAAAAATAGTAACAGTAATCCTTTAATAGTGCTGATTAACAGATATAATGTAAGTTTCCATATATATTTTTCTGCTTTATAGTATATATTATTCCATTTTATATTCTCACAGAAAATCACCAAATAAAAATTATTATTAATGATGGTCAAACGATGTTCAGGGAATGTTATCATTCCAAGTTAGTTTGCAAAATTTGTTATGATACAAAAAGAATTAAAGTGAGTGCAGAGGAATGGCAAAACAACAGCATTTGGCTTTGGGAGACTCTATTTTCGAAAATATTTTAAGAACTAAAATTTGATTGAGAATGTCTTAAATATCAGTCTCTTGACACAGTAGCTAAGAGATATCTTCTTTTAGAATATTAGGAAGTTATCCTAGAAAATATAAGAACACATGTCTTTTAGTATTGAGAATATTTATAAGTGAATATTTATAAGTTAATATTGGTAACATTTATAAATAAAAGGAGGAGACAGCGACACATGGAGAGCGAATGTTAGCACTGAGGGAAACAAAAGTGTAACTCTCCTGGTGTTTGAATGGTGGTCCTTTTCTTATTAGGCTTTTGGGACTGGGTTGTGCAGAATGGAAGCCTAGCATTTGAGCAGGAGTTAATAGAGTGAGAGATGGATGGTGAATGGGGTCCTTTTTGCACACTCCAGAAAGTTCCAGTGTTTTTTGGTGTTCTTGCAAGAGGTCATTATGGGTAAAGCTAAGGGGTGAGCTACAGGTAGGTAGCCCACACAGTATACTAAGGAAATTACTGGAGGGGTGATAGGGTTTGGCTGTGTCCCCATTCAGATCTCATCTTGAATTGCAGCTCCCATAATCCCCACGTGTCACGGGAGGGACCTGGTGGGAGGTAGTTAAATCATGGGGTTGGGTTTTTCCCATTCAATTATCATGATAGTGAATAAGTCTCACGAGATCTGATGGTTTTATAAAGGGCAGTTCCCGTGCAAAAGCTCTCTTGTCTGCCAACATGTAAAACGTGCCTTTGCTCCTCCTTCACCTTTCGCCATGATCATGAGGCACCCCCAGCCATGTGGAACTGTGACTCCATTAAACCCCTTTTTCTTTATAAATTACCCAGTCTCAGGTATTTCTTCATAGCAGTATGAAAATAAACTAATACGGATGGTTAGCTTCTATTTACACACAGCCTTATCATTCTTAGAATTAGGTAATAGGCACCCCACCCTTGCCTCCACCTCACACCCACATTACTGTGAGCCCCTCTCCTGGCTCACCTAGAGTAGGAGTTTGTGGAACTAACACCACATGGTCACCGGAAACCCAGACCCTCCTCCTTCAAAATTGTGCTTGGATACCCAGGAATTGAAAATTCTCCCCGCAGTGTCCTGAGCCTCTTTCCAGGGCCCTGTGAGTCTGTTCCAGGGTCTATTCCTCTGAGTATGGGGAACCCACCCATGGGATCACCTTTGTGCCTAGCAGATAACCAAAGGGGGGCTGTGTGTAGGCATGATGGCAGAGTCAGGGATTGCAAGCATGTCAGGCACCTCTTGATGTGGGACAAAGCCAAGGGTTAAAAGAAAAGGTTAACCTAGCTAGGGGCTGGGTGCTGGGACATGATTTTTCCTCACCTCTATGCTCCAGCACAGGATTTCAAGCATTCTAAATAAGATTCTGTCCTAGGGCTTTATGAAAGTATATTTGTCTAACTAGGAGAACAGAACATATTTTACTTAACAGATTGTGAGCTTGACATATAACATTTAAACATTCAGACAACAGCTTGTAGATTTCCATTTGTACTCCTGCTCTAGGCGCTGCTGATGTTAAGGGTGGGTGTGCCGAATATTCTAGATGAAAGTGTTTACGTTTATATTGCATGATAACAGAGGCTCTTTAATGATTAGCATCTATTACAGTGCCTGACATAATAGTAAATAATTAATATTTTGGGAATGAAAGACTACATTCTTTTATTATTAATCATTTATCATGTATTCATCTTATAAGCACAGTGGTGAAAAATCATATCTCTGGAACACAAGCTCCTGGAATGGAAAGTAAGAGACAACATTTTCTACAACAACAGAGAGTAGATTACCTGTGTAGACCACTTAGCAATATCTCTGTCACTTAGTGAATCTACAGTAAACATTACCTATCATTATTAATTATATGGTCTATAGATTACGAATTCTGGATATTTCATCAGTCAACATTCAGTAAGCGTAGTTCGTGTAGTTGCTTTAAAATATGTCATCAATTTCCTAACATCATGAAAGTGAAAGTACCCGTGAAAAGACTTCTTGACACCTAAATAATTTAGTATTCATCTTAATTGGTGACTTCCAGGACTTGTCAAACTATTTATTTGATTAATGTCTAGAGCAGTGACATCCTCAGAGTAGATATAAATTTTATTTTAAGATGTCTTTTAAATGAGAGAGTTTTATTGCCTTCAAATTCTAATATACCTGTTAATTTTTCCCCATATTTGTTTTGTTTGTTTGTTTGTTTGTTTTTGTGAGCACTCATCAATTCATACTCAGTCTATGAATCCAAAAGCACTCATCTAGGATTTTTAAACATACTGCATGCTGAGACCATTAAAGGATTTGATTAAGTTAAAGAATACTGTATATATTTGCTAAGTGAATATTATTTTTTAAGATAATCTGTCCAAAGGATACAGGATCTATTTATGAGTTTGTCCAAGTTTATCCCTGTATGAAAGAAGGTGACCCTAAAAAGAGCTGAGCCATAATTATTTCAGGCCTCCACAAAAAACAAACAAAAACCTCTTGACTGGGTTAGAGTCATATGTACCACCTGCCTTTTAAAAAGTTCAATACCGCATTTGCCTATTTGAACAATGTTTCTGTAATAAAGCAAGGATTACAATGACTCACCTACGTTTAGTTTCAGAGAAACCCTTGCCTTTCCAGAAACATTTGTAAGGCAGTGGTGAGGAAGAGTTTATTGGAATATTTGACATGCAAACATAAGTAAACCTCTTGTTATTTAGTGAGCCAAGATAAATCAAGTCATATCACTTTCCAAAGAATAGTGATTGCAATAGTTCATTGAAGGGGGCAGGTAAAAATCTACACATGTGCTTTTCTTGTATGATTTGTCATTTTTATTTTTAATTCTTTCCTTTCTCTCTTTGTTTCTTTTTCTTTCTTTTTACTTTGGCTTTATTCATATATACTACTCAAAATCCTTTTGGGAATCGGCAGAATAAAAATACTATGGACCCCACAGTGTAAACTCATGAAAGTTGCTGTGTGTTTTCAGTACCTGTCTCAGGGTCTGATCCAGTATACTGGCAATACGTACATAGCCAATAAATGAATAAAATAAATAGAACATTTCACTATTTTAAAGGGATCCCAGATTCTACTAGCCATTTGCAAAATCCACGTGGAACTATAACTTGACAGGGAGAAATTATATCCTGAGCAGGAGAAATCAAATTTCGGTCGCCTAAACCTGTGCCATCTAATAGCATTACTGATTGAATCAAGCTGGCTTACTTTGCTGCAAAGCCCATTGCTTGGGCACAGGCATGGAGGATAACAATAAGGAGGCCAATTTTCTGGAAAGTACTATGTTCTGTGCCCTTTCTGCCACTGTCTGTCACCAAAGAGGTGTTTAAACAGTTAAGGAAATTCAGTTCTGGATTATCACAATATAAATTTAAGCCAAGTGGTAAAAGCCCATTTTCCTCAGTTTTTCCAAATGTTGTTCCTCACATCCCTAGAAAAACACCCATTCTCTCCATATACGTTTTCCATTA
>NW_020256795.1:0-1045 GCF_003255815.1 Theropithecus gelada
TTGTCTGTAAACAAGGACGATTTCATTTTTCCATTCCAATCTGAATGACTATTATTTCTTTCTCTTGACTAATTACTCTGGCTAGGACTTCTAGTATTATGTTGAATAGGAGTGGTGAAAATGGATATCCTTATCATGTTACAGATCTCAGAGAAAAAGCTTTCTTCTTTTCCCTCTTTGGTATATTAACACTAGTTTGTCATATTTACTGTGTTGAGATACATACCTTCTATACATAATCTGATTAGAGTTTTCACTATAAACAAAGTTAAATTTTGTCAAATACTTTTTCTGTGTATACAAATAACTACAAACAAGATACCCAGCAATAAATGTAAATAAAAAGGTGAGGCCGGGCGCGGTGGCTCAAGCCTGTAATCCCAGCACTTTGGGAGGCCGAGGCGGGCGGATCACGAGGTCAGGAGATCGAGACCATCCTGGCTAACATGGTGAAACCCCGTCTCTACTAAAAGTACAAAAAACTAGCCGGGCGTGGTGGCGGGCGCCTGTAGTCCCAGCTACTCGGAGGCTGAGGCAGGAGAATGGCCTGAACCTGGGAGGCGGAGCTTGCAGTGAGCCGAGATCGCGCCACTGCACTCCAGCCTGGGTGACACAGCGCGAGACTCCGTCTCAAAAAAAAAAAAATAAATAAAAATAAAAATAAAAAAATAAAAAAAAAAATAAAAAGGTGAAAGATGTCTACACTGAAAATCATAAAACATGGATGAAAAAATGAAATACACGCGAATAAATGAAAATATATTGTGTTTATATATTGGAAGAATATTATTTAAATGGGCATGCTACCCAAAGTGACATATAGATTTAATGCAATTTCTATTAGAATACCAATGACATTCTTCACAAAAAATAGAAAAAATCCCCCACAAATGGAAGTAAAGCACTCCTCAGCAAATGTAAAAGAACAGAAATTATAACAAACTGTCTCTCAGACCACAGTACAATCAAACTAGAACTCAGGACTAAGAAACTCAATTAAAACTGCTCAACTACATGGAAACTGAACAACCTGCTCCTGAATGAC
>NW_020256796.1:0-1045 GCF_003255815.1 Theropithecus gelada
TTATTATTATTATAATACTTTAAGTTCTAGGGTACATGTGCATAACGTGCAGGTTTGTTACATGTGTATACTTGTGCCATGTTGGTGTGCTGCACCCATCAACTCGTCAGCACCCATCAACTCGTCATTTACATCAGGTATAACTCCCAATGCAATCCCTCCCCACTCCCCCGTCCCCATGATAGGCCCCGGTGTGTGATGTTCCCCTTCCCGAGTCCAAGTGATCTCATTGTTCAGTTCCCACCTATGAGTGAGAACATGCGGTGTTTGCTTTTCTGTTCTTGTGATATTTTGCTAAGAATGATGGTTTCCAGCTGCATCCATGTCCCTACAAAGGACACAAACACATCCTTTTTTATGGCTGCGTAGTATTCCATGGTGTATATGTGCCACATTTTCTTAATCCAGTCTGTCACTGATGGACATTTGGGTTGATTCCAAGTCTTTGCTATTGTGAATAGTGCCGCAATAAACATACGTGTGCATGTGGCTTTATAGCAGCATGATTTATAATCCTTTGGCTATATACCCAGTAGTGGGCAAAGGATATGAACAGACATTTCTCAAAAGAAGACATTCATGGAGCCAACAGACACATGAAAAAATGCTCATCATCACTGGCCATCAGAGAAATGCAAATCAAAACCACAATGAGATACCATCTCACACCAGTTAGAATGGCAATCATTAAAATGCCCCAATTTTAAATCTCTCAACTTGCTCAGGCCCAGCAGGTAAATATGAAGTTTTCAAAGACGGAAGGATCCTGAGAGATGGTAGAATATGCCTTCCACGTAATAGGTGTCTGGCTTATGTTTGATGACTAAACGGATTGAAAGAATGCATAAACACAGCTTGGGAGTTCAATATTTTTAAAGAATGCTCCTGTTGAGTAGAGCAATACATTTGCAATAGTAATGGTCATTTATATTTGCTATTTTAGTTTTCATAAATATATAACTAAAATAAAATAATTCATACCTTTTACACGTTTATATATAATGAAAAGATAATTTTATAATGAAATGTATATACAATAAAATCT
>NW_020256797.1:0-1045 GCF_003255815.1 Theropithecus gelada
GAAAGAAAGAAAGGAAGGCGTGCTTTTGCAAATAAAAGAAAACACAATTTCAGGCTTAAACAAATAATAGGTAATTTTTCTCACAACATAAGTTCAGAAATGGATTGTTGCTGGCATCAGTTCAACTGCAAAATGATGCCATCACGGATTCAGATTTCTTCCCACCCTGCTGTGCTTGGCATGTTGGCATTTGTCCTCATGTGTGCCATCTCAAGGTTTCAAAGGGGCCGCTCCCGCTGTTCCAGGAATGCCCCCTGTTTAAGCTGGTGAAAAGGGAGAGGGGGAAAAGGCTTTTTTCTCTGGTATTTTTGTGTGTTTTTCGGGAAAGGAATCCCTCTCAAGTCAGCTCCACTTCCATCTCATTTGCCGGACTGAATCATGTATCCACTCTAAATAATTAGTCAGGGGAATAAGATCACAGGAACACTACGATTTTTTTTTTTTTTTCGAGACAGAGTTTCACTGTTGTTGCCCAGGCTGGAGTGCAATGGCACAATCTCTGCTCACCACAACCTCCGCCTCCCGGGGTCAAGCGATTCTCCTGCCTCAGCCTCTCGAGTAGCTGAGATTACAGGGATACACCACCATGCCTGGCTAATTTTGTATTTTTAGTAGAGACGGGGTTTCCCCATGTTGGTCAGGCTGGTCTCGAACTCCCAACCTCAGGTGATCCACCTGCCTCGGCCTCCCAAAGTGCCAGGATTACAGGCGTGAGCCACCGTGCCCAGCACACTATGATTTTTTAAAATGCCATGTTAGGCCAGGCACAGTGGCTCATGCTTGTAATCTCAGCACTTTGGGAGGCCAAGATTATCAGATTGCTTGAGCTCAGGAGTTGGAGACCAAGTTGGGCAACATGGCAATATGGCAAAACCCCATCTCTACAAAAAATACAAAAATTAGTTGTAGTGGCATGTGCCTGTGGTCCCAGCTACTTGGGAGGATGAGGTGGGCAGATGGCTTGAGCCCAGGAGGTTGAAGCTGCAGTGAGCCAAGATTGCGCCACTGCACTCCAGCATGGGTGACAGAGCAAGACTCCATCTCA
>NW_020256798.1:0-1045 GCF_003255815.1 Theropithecus gelada
AAATCCTAGAAGAAAACCTAGGTAGTACCATTCAGGACATAGGCATGAGAAAATTTTTGCAATTTACTCATCTGACAAAGGGCCAATATCCAGAACCTACAAAGAACTCAAAGAAATTTACAAGAAAAAAACAAACAACCCCATCCAAAAGTGGGCAAAGGATATGAACAGACATTTCTCAAAGGAAGACATTCATACAGCCAACAGACACATGAAAAAATGCTCATCATCACTGGCCATCAGAGAAATGCAAATCAAAACCACAATGAGATACCATCTCACACCAGTTAGAATGGCGATCATTAAAAAGTCAGGAAACAACAGGTGCTGGAGAGGCTGTGGAGAAATAGGAACACTTTTACACTGTTGGTGGGATTGTAAACTAGTTCAAACATTATGGAAAACAGTATGGCGATTCCTCAAAGATCTAGAACTAGATGTACCATATGACCCAGCCATCCCATTACTGGGTATATACCCAAAGGATTAAAAATCATGCTGCTATAAAGACACATGCACACGTATGTTTATTGCGGCACTATTCACAATAGCAAAGACTTGGAATCAACCCAAATGTCCATCAGTGACAGACCGGATTAAGAAAATGTGGCACATATACACCATGGAATACTATGCAGCCATAAAAAAGGATGAGTTTGTGTCCTTTGTAGGGACATAGATGCAGCTGGAAACCATCATTCATAGCAAACTATCACAAGAACAGAAAACCGAACACCGCATGTTCTCACTCATAGGTGGGAACTGAACAATGAGATCACTTGGACGTGGGAAGGGGAACATCACACACCGGGGCCTATCATGGGGAGGGGGTATGGGGGAGGGATTGCATTCAGAGTTATACCTGATGTAAATGACGAGTTGATGGGTGCTGAAGAGTTGATGGGTGCAGCACACCAACATGGCACAAGTATACATATGTAACAAACCTGCACGTTATGCACAGGTACCCTACAACTTAAAGTATAATAATAATAATAGGGGGGGCGGAGCAAGATGGCCGAATAGGAGCAGCTCCAGTCTTCAA
>NW_020256799.1:0-1045 GCF_003255815.1 Theropithecus gelada
GGTATTAGTGCAATAAGGAACAGATGAGTGCCCTTGGAGGGCAGTTTGAGCCTCCCAGACACCCCAGGAGGAAGCGGGGGACGGGGGCAGTTACCCACCAGAACCTGGACGGTGGAGCTGGGTTTGCTGGTGGCCCAGGTCATTACGTGCAATAAGAAACAGGTGAGTGCCCTTGAGAGCGGTTTCTCAGCCCCCTTCAGAACCGCAAGTGGAAGACACTCCAAGATGGGGAGTGGGGGTTCCGTTATCCACAGGAGCCTGGATGGTGGAGCTGGATTTGCTGGTGGTCCTGCGTGGCAGGTAATTACATGCACTAAGGAACAGGTGACTGCCCTTGAGGGCGGTTTCTCAGCCTGCTTCGGAACTGCAAGTGGAAGACGCCCCAAAGTGAGGGGGGGCTGGTGGTCGGTTATCCAGTGGGGCCGGATTTGCTGGTGGCCGCTGCGTGGCATGTCACTGCGTGGAGCAATGGGAGGTGAGTGGAGTGGGAATAGAGGATGCACCCTCCACAGCTACTGCTGGGAGTTGGCTCTGGTAGCAGAAGTGGCATAGATAGAGGGATTCCCATCAGGGGCAACACGACTGGGGTCCCACGTGTGGTGGGTGCCGAGGTGTGGCTATATGTAATCTCAGTCTGCACAGCCGTCCTGGTGAGTGGGTTCAGTTACCATCCCATCTCACATATGAGAAATCTCGGGGGCTCACATCACAGCTAGGTGGGTTGGAACTAATGTCTCAGGCAGGACGTTGGCCCCAGAGCCCAGATCTTACCTGCCCCCGCTCTTTTCAGTCCACCAAGCTTGTAGAGAGGGTTGTGTGGTGGTGGGTGGCGACTGAGAAACCAACACAGTAGAAGAAGGGGAGGAAATAAACCAGGAAGGAGACAGGCAGTGCTTGGGAGGTCTGCACGGGGTCTGGGTGTGGGAGACACCTCTGGGCCTGTGAACCCCGTTCTGTGCTCCTGGCTTGCCCAACCTTGGCCCTCAGCCACATGCTGCGTGCTTTAGGTGAAATCTCAGTCGCTCGTGTGGTGCAGGCATCTTTT
>NW_020256800.1:0-1045 GCF_003255815.1 Theropithecus gelada
CACTAGGGGCAGTCTGACACCCCACACCTCACAGGGTGGAGTACACCTCTGAGAGGAAGCTTCCAAAGCAAGAATCAGACAGGTTCACTCACTGTTCAGAAATATTCTACTTCTGCAGCCTCTGCTGCTGATACCCAGGCAAACAGGGTATGGAGTGGACCTCAAGCAATCTCCAACAGACCTACAGCTGAGGGTCCTGACTGTTAGAAGGAAAACTATCAAACAGGAAGGACATCTACACCAAAACCCCATCAGTACATCACCATCATCAAAGATCAGAGGCAGATAAAACCACAAAGATGGGGAAAAAGCAGGGCAGAAAAGCTGGAAATTCAAAAAACAAGAGCGCATCTCCCCCAGCAAGGGAGCACAGCTCATCGCCAGCAATGGATCAAAGCTGGACAGAGAATGACTTTGACGAGATGAGAGAAGAAGGCTTCAGTCCATCAAATTTCTCAGAGCTAAAGGAGGAATTACGTACCCAGCGCAAACAAACTAAAAATCTTGAAAAAAAAGTGGAAGAATTGATGGCTAGAGTAATTAATGCAGAGAAGGTCATAAACGAAATGAAAGAGATGAAAACCATGACACGAGAAATACGTGACAAATGCACAAGCTTCAGTAACCGACTCGATCAACTGGAAGAAAGAGTATCAGCGATTGAGGATCAAATGAATGAAATGAAGCGAGAAGAGAAACCAAAAGAAAAAAGAAGAAAAAGAAATGAACAAAGCTTGCAAGAAGTATGGGATTATATAAAAAGACCAAATCTCCGTCTGATTGGGGTGCCTGAAAGTGAGGGGGAAAATGGAACCAAGTTGGAAAACACTCTTCAGGATATCATCCAGGAGAACTTCCCCAACCTAGTAGGGCAAGCCAACATTGAAATCCAGGAAATACAGAGAACGCCACAAAGATACTCCTCGAGAAGAGCAACTCCAAGACACATAATTGCCAGATTCACCAAAGTTGAAATGAAGGAAAAAATCTTAAGGGCAGCCAGAGAGAAAGGTCGGGTTACCCACAAAGGGAAGCCCATCAGACT
>NW_020256801.1:0-1045 GCF_003255815.1 Theropithecus gelada
AGATGTTCTCTGCTGTTTTGATTCAATAAACAAAATTCTGCACCCAAAATTTCTACTCACAGGGGTGCATTCACATGTCTCTTCTCTAGAGCTACTTAACTCTGATATTCCAATCTTCTTTTTCTTTTTCTTTTTCTTTTTTTTTTTTTTGAGAGGGAGTATCACTCTGTCGCCCAAGCTAGAGTGCAGTGGCATGATCTCAGCTCACTGCAAGCTCCACCTCCCGGGTTCAGGCCATTCTCCTGCCTCAGCCTCCCGCGTAGCTGGGACTACAGGCGCCCGCCACCACGCCCGGCTAATTTTTTGTATTTTTAGTGGAGACAGGTTTTCACCGTGTTAGCCAGGATGGTCTCGATCTCCTGACCTCGTGATCCGCCCACCTCAGCCTCCCAAAGTGCTGGGATTACAGGCGTGAGCCACTGCACCCGGCCCTAATCTTTTTTTTCTAGGACATTGCCCAACCAGCTTTCCAGGAATCCATGTATATAATTAACTCAACATTTTCCAGCCACATTAGTTTGATTACCGTGTGTCCTGCTCGACTACCTTCTGACTCCAGGTAAAATTTCAGCCACCCACCCATGATTGTGGCCATAGTGTGAGAGGAATTCACTTTTATTTACACAAATGTATGGTGCAGATTCATTCAAGAAGAAGCCTAGCTTTTTTGTTTATCGTTGTGGTTTTGTTTGTTTGTTTTTGTTTTTATGTTTTTCCCCTCTGGAATTAGCTGAATGGGAAAATCCTTGAGGTCATTGAACATTAGCATAAGAAAGGAGCATTACATGGGAAACTGGAACTCCTGTCATTCTAAGTGAAGCATGCTCTTTCTGAATCTGCTTTCACCCAATTCTGAAATACAATCTTCACTGTAATATTGAGTAGTTCTGAGCATCACCGGGACATATACATTGTTGAGACTAAAATTCTCAGTGTATGAGGGGTAGCTTAATCACATTGCTAGTTGTTTCCTTATGTGCATGTCTACTAGGACCCTGAGATATTCTGATAGCTGCATTTTAAACAGAGAATTGTTTGTGTGTTT
>NW_020256802.1:0-1046 GCF_003255815.1 Theropithecus gelada
TTGTATTTTTTAGTAGAGACGGGGTTTCGCCGTGTTAGCCAGGATGGTCTCGATCTCCTGACCTCGTGATCCGCCCGTCTCGGCCTCCCAAAGTGCTGGGATTACAGGCTTGAGCCACCGCGCCCGGCCTCAAACAGATACTTGTATGCCAGTGTTCTTTGCAGCATTATTCACAATAGCCAAAAGGTAGAAACAACCCAACAGATGAATGGATAAACAAAATGCGATATATATACGTGCAAGGGAATATTATTCAATCATAAAAACAATGAAGTTCTGACACATGCAACAACAGGGATGAACCTTGAAGATATTATGCTAAGTGAAATAAGCCAGATACAAAGGACAAATATTGTATGATTCTCACTTACATGAAATATCTAGAATAGTCGAATTCATAGAGACAAAGGTTAGCGGTTATCAGGGGCTGGAGGGAGAGGGGAATGGGGAGTTACTGCTTAATGGGTACATAGTCTCTGGAGTGATAAAAAAAAGTTTTGGAAGTAGATAGTTGTGATGGTTGCACAACACTGTGAATGTAATTAATGCCACTGACTTTATACTTCAAAATGGTTTAAATGGCAGATTTTATGTAGAAGTATTTTCCCACAATTAAAAACCAAACAATACCATATAATTTTTACTAGTCAATTTAAGTAAATAAATAAATAAATAACAAAACAAGCCAGGCGCGGTGACTCATGCCTGGTTTTTTTTTTTTGAGACGGAGTCTCGCTCTGTCGCCCAGGCTGGAGTGCAGTGGCTGGATCTCAGCTCACTGCAAGCTCTGACTCCCGGGTTTACGCCATTCTCCTGCCTCANTTGTATTTTTTAGTAGAGACGGGGTTTCGCCGTGTTAGCCAGGATGGTCTCGATCTCCTGACCTCGTGATCCGCCCGTCTCGGCCTCCCAAAGTGCTGGGATTACAGGCTTGAGCCACCGCGCCCGGCCTCAAACAGATACTTGTATGCCAGTGTTCTTTGCAGCATTATTCACAATAGCCAAAAGGTAGAAACAACCCAACAGATGAATGGATAAACAAAATG
>NW_020256803.1:0-1044 GCF_003255815.1 Theropithecus gelada
ATTCCAGATTTCATCTGAGGATATTTCCTTTTTCACCATAGCCCTCTATGGGCTTCCATATATCACTTTGCCAATTCCACAAGAACTGTCTTAGCGAAAGGCTTCTTTAGGGTAAAGCTGTAACTCTGTGAGATGATTTCAAAGAACATAAAGAAGTTTCTCAAAAAGCTTCTTTCTCATTGTTATCGGAGGATATTTCCTTTGTCCCTGTAGTTTTAAAGGGATCCGAAATGTCTGTTCTCAGATTCCACAGAGATAAGGCTAGCAAGGAGATCATCGAAATACAGATGTAACTCGGTGAGTAGAAGTCATACATCACGGAGCAGTTTCTTCGAAAACTTCTTTCCAGATTTCATCTGAGGATATTTCCTTTTTCACCGTAGCCCTCTATGGAGTTCCAAATGTCACTTTGCCAATTTCACAAGAACTGTCTTAGCGAAAGGCTTCTTCAGGGGAAAGCTGTAGCTCTGCGAGATGATTTCACAGAACACAAAGAAGTTTCTCAGAAAGCTTCTTTCTCTTTTTTTTCGGAGGATATTTCCTTTGGCCCTATAGTCTTCAAAGGGATCCGAAATATCTGTTCTCAGTTTCCACAGAAATAAGGCTAGCAAAGAGATCCACGAAATACAGTTGTAACTCTGTGAGATGAATTCACAGAAAACTAAACAGTTTCTCAGAAAGCCTCTTTCCACATTTCATCTGACGATATTTCCTTTTTCACCATAGCCCTCTAAGGGCTTCATATATAACCTTGCCAATTCCACAATAACTGTCTTAGCGAAAGGATTCTTGAGGGGAAAGCAGTAACTCTGTGAGATGATTTCACAAAAAACAAAGAAGTTTCTCAGAAAGCTTCTCTCTCTTTGTTATCGGAGGATATCTCCTTTGGCCCTGTAGTCTTCCAAGGGATCCGAAATATCTGTTCTCAGATTCCACAGAAATAAGGCTAGCAAAGAGATCCACGAAATACAGTTGTAACACTGTGAGATGAATTAACAGAACACGAAGCAGTTTCTCAGAAAGCTTCTTCCAGATTTCATCTGA
>NW_020256804.1:0-1044 GCF_003255815.1 Theropithecus gelada
ATTTCCTTTGGCCCTATGGTCTTCAAAGGGATCCGAAATATCTGTTCTCAGATTCCACAGAAATAAGGCTAGCAGAGAGATCCACGAAATACAGATGTAACTCTGTGAGATGAATTAACAGAACACTAAGCAGTTTCTCAGAAAGCTTCTTTCCAGATTTCATCTGAGGATATTTCCTTTTTCACCATAGCCCTCTATGGCCTTCCAAATATCACTTTTCCAATTCCACAAGAACTGTCTTAGCCAAAGGCTTCTTGAGGGGAAAGGTGTAGCTCTCTGAGATGATTTCACAGAACACAAAGAAGTTTCTCAGAAAGCTTCTTTTTCTTTGTTATCGGAGGATATTTCCTTTGGCCCTATACTCTTCAAAGGGATTTGAAATATCTGTCCTCAGATTCCACAGAAATAAGGGTAGCAAAGAGATCCACGAAATACAGATATAACTCTTTGAGTGGAAGTCCCAAATCACAGAGCAGTTTGTTAGAAAGCTTCTTTCCAGATTTCATCAGAGGATATTTCCTTTTTTACCATAGCCATCTACGGGCTTCCAAATATCACTTTCCAATTCGACAATAACTGTCTTAGCGAAAGGCTTCTTATGAGGAAAGCTCTAACTCTGTGAGATGATTTCACAGAACACAAAGAAGTTTCGCAGAAACCTTCTTTCTCTTTGTAATCGGAGGAAATTTCCTTTGGCCCTATAGTCTTCAAAGGGATCCGAAATATGTGTTCTCAGATTCCACAGAAATAAGGCTAGCAAAGAGATCAACGAAATACAGATGAAACTCTCTGAGTGCAAGTCACACATCACAGAGCAGTTTCTCAGAAAGCTTCTTTCCAGATTTCATCTTAGGATATTTCCTTTTTCACCATAGCCCACTATGGGCTTCCAAATATCACTTTGCGTATTAAAAAAGAACTGTGTTAGCTAATGGCTTCTTGAGGGGAAAACTGTAACTCTGTGAGATGATTTCACAGAACACAAAGTAGTTTCTCAGAAAGCTTCTTTCTCTTTCTTATCGGAGGATATTTCCTTTGGCCCTA
>NW_020256805.1:0-1044 GCF_003255815.1 Theropithecus gelada
CTTTGAGGACTCTAGGGCCAAAGGAAATATCCTCCGATAAGAAAGAGAAAGAAGGTTTTTGAGAAACTTCTTTGTGTTCTGTGAAATCATCTCACAGAGTTACAGCTTTCCCCTCAAGAAGCCTTTCGCTAAGACAGTTCTGGTGGAACTGGCAAGGTGATATTTGGAAGCCCATAGAGTTCTAAGGTGAAAAAGGAAATATCGTCATATGAAATCTGGAAAGAAGCGTTCTGAGATACTGCTTAGTGTTCTGTTAATTCATCTCACAGAGTTACCTCTGTATTTCGTGGATCTCTTTGCTAGCCTTATTTCTGTGGAATCTGGGAACAGATATTTGGGATCCCTCTGAAGAGTATAGGTCCAAAGGAAATATCCTCCGATAACAAAGAGAAAGAAGCTTTCTGAGAAACTTCTTTGTGTTCTGTGAAGTCGCCTCACAGAGTTACAGCTTTCCCCTCAAGAAGCCTTTCGCTAAGACAGTTCTTGTGGAATTGCGAAAGTGATATTTGGAAGCCCATACAGGGCTATGGTGAAAAAGGAAATATCCTCCGATGAAATCTGGAAAGAAGCTTTCTGAGAAACTGCTTAGTGTTCTGTGAATTCATCTCACAGAGTTACATCTGTATTTCGTGGATCTCTTTGCTAGCCTTATTTCTGTGGAATCTGAGAACAGATATTTCGGATCCCTTTGAAGACAATAGGTCCAAAGGAAATATCCTCCGATAACAAAGAGAAAGAAGCTTTCTGAGAAACTTCTTTGTGTTCTGTGAATTCATCTCACAGAGTTACAGCTTTCACCTCAAGATGCCTTACGCTAAGACAGTTCTTCTGGAATTGGGAAAGTGATATTTGGAATCCCACAGAGGGCTATGGTGAAAAAGGAAATATCCTCTGATGAAATCTGGAAAGAAGCTTTCTGAGAAACTGCTTAGTGTTCTGTTAATTCATCTCACAGAGTTATACCTGTATTTCGTGGATCTCTTTGCTGGCCTCATTTCTGTGGAATCTGAGAACAGATATTTGGCATCCCTTTGAAGACTATAG
>NW_020256806.1:0-1044 GCF_003255815.1 Theropithecus gelada
TTGCTAGCCTTCTTTCTCTTTCTTATCGGAGGATATTTCCTTTGGCCCTATAGTCTTCAAAGGGATCCGAAATATCTGTTCTCAGATTCCACAGAAATAAGGCTAGCAAGGGGATCCACGAAATACAGAAGTAACTCTGTGAGATGAATTAACACAACACTAAGCAGTTTCTCAGAAAGCTTCTTTCCAGATTTCAGCTGAGGATATTTCCTTTTTCACCATAGCCCTCTATGGGCTTCCAAATATCACTTTGCCAATTCCACAAGAACTGTCTTAGCGAAAGGCTTCTCTAGGGGAAAGCTGTAACTCTGTGAGATGATTTCACACAACACAAAGAAGTTTCTCTGAATGCCTCTTTCTCTTTCTTATCGGAGGATATTTCCTTTGGCCCTATAGTCTTCAAAGGGATCCGAAATATCTGTTCTCAGATTCCACAGAAATAAGGCTAGCAAAGAGATCCACGAAATACAGATGTAACTGTGTGAGATGAATTATCACAACACTAAGGAGTTTCTCAGAAAGCTTCTTTCCACATTTCAGCTGAGGATATTTCCTTTTTCACCATAGCCCTCTAAGGGCTTCCAAATATCACTTTGCCAATTCCACAAGAACTGTCTTAGCGAAAGGCTTCTTCAGAGGAAAGCTGTAGCTGTGTGAGATGATTTCTCAGAACACAAAGAAGTTTCTCAGAAAGCTTCTTTCTCTTTGTTATCGCAGGATATTTCCTTTGGCCCTATAGACTTCAAAGGGATCCGAAATATCTGTTCTCAGATTGCACAGAAATAAGGCCAGCAGAGCGATCCACGAAATACAGATGTAACTCTGTGAGATGAATTAACACAACACTAAGCAGTTTCTCAGAAAGCTTCTTTCCAGATTTCATCTGAGGATATTTCCTTTTTCACCGTAGCCATCTATGGGCTTCCAAATATCACTTTGCCAATTCCACAAGAACTGCCTTAGCGAAATGCTTCTTGAGGGCAAAGCCGTAACTCTGTTAGATTATTTCACAGAACACAAAGAAGTTTGTCAGAAAGCTTCTTT
>NW_020256807.1:0-1044 GCF_003255815.1 Theropithecus gelada
CTGACTTCAAACTATACTACAAGGCTACAGTAACCAAAACAGCATGGTACTGGTACCAAAACAGAGATATAGACCAATGGAACAGAACAGAGTCCTCAGAAATAATACCACACTTCTACAGCCATCTGATCTTTGACAAACCTGAGAGAAGCAAGAAATGGGGAAAGGATTCCCTATTTAATAAATGGTGCTGGGAAAATTGGCTAGCCATAAGTAGAAAGCTGAAACTGGATCCTTTCCTTACTCCTTATACGAAAATTAATTCAAGATGGATTAGAGACTTAAATGTTAGACCTAATACCATAAAAACCCTAGAGGAAAACCTAGGTAGTACCATTCAGGACATAGGCATGGGCAAAGACTTCATGTCTAAAACACCAAAAGCAACGGCAGCAAAAGCCAAAATTGACAAATGGGATCTCATTAAACTAAAGAGCTTCTGCACAGCAAAAGAAACTACCATCAGAGTGAACAGGCAACCTACAGAATGGGAGAAAATTTTTGCAATCTACTCATCTGACAAAGGGCTAATATCCAGAACCTACAAAGAACTCAAACAAATTTACAAGAAAAAAACAAACAGCCCCATCAAAAAGTGGGCAAAGGATATGAACAGACATTTCTCAAAAGAAGACATTCATACAGCCAACAGACACATGAAAAAATGCTCATCATCACTGGCCATCAGAGAAATGCAAATCAAAACCACAATGAGATACCATCTCACACCAGTTAGAATGGCGATCATTAAAAAGTCAGGAAACAACAGGTGCTGGAGAGGATGTGGAGAAATAGGAACACTTTTACACTGTTGGTGGGATTGTAAACTAGTTCAACCATTATGGAGAACAGTATGGCGATTCCTCAAGGACCTAGAACTAGATGTACCATATGACCCAGCCATCCCATTACTGGGTATATACCCAAAGGATTATAAATCATGCTGCTATAAAGACACATGCACACGTATGTTTATTGCAGCACTATTCACAATAGCAAAGACTTGGAATCAACCCAAATGTCCATCAGTGACAGACTGGATTA
>NW_020256808.1:0-1044 GCF_003255815.1 Theropithecus gelada
CTATGGTGAAAAAGGAAACATCCTCAGATGAAATCTGGAAAGAAGCCTTCTGAGAATCTGCTTAGTGTTCTGTTAATTCATCTCACAGAGTTACACCCGTATTTCGTGGATCTCTTTGCTAGCCTTATTTCTGTGGAATCTGAGAACAGATATTTCGGATTCCTTGGAAGACTATAGGGCCGAAGGAAATATCCTCCGATAACAAAGAGAAAGAAGATTTCTGAGAAACTTCTTTGTGTTCTCTGAAATCATCTCACAGAGTTACAGCTGTCCCTTGAAGAAGCCTTTCGAGAAGACGGTTCTTGTGGAATTGGCAAAGTGATATTTGGTAGACCATACAGGACTAGGGTGAAAAAGGAAATAGCCTCAGATGAAATCTGGAAAGAAGCTTGCTGAGAAACTGCTTAGTGTTCTGTTAATTCATCTCACAGAATTACATCTCTGTTTCGTGGATCTCTTTGCTAGCCTTATTTCTGTGGAATCTGAGAACGGATATTTCGGATCCCTTTGTAGACTATAGGGCCAAAAGAAATATCCTCCGATAACTGAGAGAAAGAAGCTTCCTGAGAAACTTCTTTGTGTTCTGTGAAATCATCTCACAGAGTTACATCTTTTCCCTCAAGAAGACTTTCGCTAAGACAGTTCTTGTGGAATTGGCAATGTGATATTTGGAAGCCCATAGAGGGCTATGGTGAAAAAGGAAATATCCTCAGATGAAATCTGGAAAGAACCTTTCTGAGAAACTGCTTATTGTTCTGTTAATTCATCTCACAGAGTCACATCTGTATTCCGTGGATCTCTTTGCTAGCCTTATTTCTGGGGAATCTGAGAACAGATATTTCGGATCCCTTTGAAGAATATAGGGCCAATGGAAATATCCTCCCATAACAAAGAGAAAGAAGATTTCTGAGAAACTTCTTTGTGTTGTGTGAAATCATCTCACAGAGTTACAGCTTTCCCCTCAAGAAGCCTTTCGAAAAGACAGTTCTTGTTGAAATGGCAAAGTGCTATTTGGAAGCCCATAGAGGGTTATGGTGAAAAAGG
>NW_020256809.1:0-1044 GCF_003255815.1 Theropithecus gelada
AGGGTGTGCCAGGAGCCGGTGGACCAGCGACCAATCACACTCGCTGCTGGTCAGGGTATATCATATCTTCTACCTGAGAAGTAAGACCTCAGTGCCATCTGCTTTTCCTCGGGCCTCTGCTCCATCAGCCATCAGGCGGCAGCCACTCAGGCTGTTGGAATCTGGCCATCCTTGCTTACTTCAGTAGCTGAGGTTGCTGGCTGGTCCACTGGTTCCAGGTGCACCCTTGCAGAGGTGGCTGGTTTTTCTTTTAGCCAGCTTGGCCTTGCCTGGCATGCAGAGGCCCCAGCTATGGACATGCTGTTCCGAGTGAGCTTGTCTTGCCTGGAGCCAAATTCTAAGTCTGGTCAGGGCCACAGAAGACCTTGGCCCCTGGGTGGAAATCCTTTCTGCTTTCTGCACGTGAATACAAAGTCCTCCTCAAGACGGCCTGTGGTCTGCCTCTTGGCAAAGAAGAAGCCTGCAGTGCCATCTGAGCGCTGAGGAATTGACTGGAGCCCTGAAGGCAGTGCATTCCCTGCTCCTGGGCCTGCTGCCCATTTCCTCTAAATGGCTTCATTTGTAACAGAATTGTTGCACTGAGGCTTGTGCATGCCAGGCAAGGCCAAGCTGCCTCAAAGAGCAACCAGTCAACTCTACAAGCCTGGACCAGGAGTCGGTGGACCAGCAACAAACCTCACTCGCTTCCAGTCAGCATACGTCATTTCTTCTACCCTAGAGGTAAGGCCTCAGTGCCATCTGTTTTTCCTCAAGCCTCTGCTAAATCAGTCATCAGGTGGCAGTCACTCAGGCTGATGGGATCTGGCCATCCCTACTTCCTTGAGTGGGTGAGGTTGGCGGCTGGTGCAACTACTCCAGGCACACCCTTGCAGAGATGGCTGGTTGCTCTTTGAGCCAGCATGGCATTGCGTTGCATGCACATGCCCCAGCTGCTCCAAGTGGTCTTGTCCTGCCTGGGGCCAAATTTTAAATCTGCCCAGGGCCACAGAAGGCAGAGTCCTCAGGCCTCTGCTCCATCAGCACCTGCTCCAGGCGCACCCTTGC
>NW_020256810.1:0-1043 GCF_003255815.1 Theropithecus gelada
ATAAGGCTAGCAGAGAGATCCACGAAATACAGATGTAACTCTGTAAGCTGAATTAACAGAACACTAAGCAGTTTCTCAGGAAGATTCTTTCCAGATTTCATCGGAGGATATTTCCTTTTTCACCATAGCCCTCTATGGGCTTCCAAATATCACTTTGCCAATTCCACAAGAACTGTCTTAGCGAAAGGCTTCTTGAGGGGAAAGCTGTAACTCTGTGAGATGGTTTCACAGAACAGAAGGAAGTTTTTCAGAAAGCTTCCTTCTCTTTGTTATCGCAGGATATTTCCTTTGGCCCTATAGTCTTCAAAGGGATCCGAAATATCTGTTCTCAGATTCCACAGATATAAGGCTAGCAAAGAGATGCACGACATACAGATGTAGCTCTGTGAGATGAATTAACAGAACACTAAGCAGTTTCTCAGAAAGCTTCTTTCCAGATTTCATCGGAGGATATTTCCTTATTCACCATTTGCCTCTTTGGGCTTCCAAATATCACTTTGGCAATTCCACAGGAACTCTCTTAGCGAAAGGCTTCTTTAAGCGAAATCTGTAACTCTGTGAGATAATTTCACAGAACAAAAAGAAGTTTCTCAGAAAGCTTCTTTCTCCTTGTTATCAGAGGATATTTCCTTTGGCCCTATAGTCTTCAAAGGGATCAGAAATATCTGTTCTCAGATTCCACAGAAATAAGGCTAGCAAAGAGATCCACGAAATACAGATGTAGCTCTGTGAGATGAATTAACAGAACACTAAGCAGTTTCTCAGAAAGCTTCTTTGCAGATTTCATCTGAGGATATTTCCTTTTTCACCATAGCCCTCTACTGGCTTCCAAATATCACTTTGGCAATTCCACAGGAACTGTCTTATCGAAAGGCTTCTTGACGGGAAAGCTGTAACTCTGTGAGGTGATTTCACAGTACACAAAGAAGTTTCTCAGAAAGGTTCTTTCTCTTTGTTATCGGAGGATATTTCCTTTGGCCCTGTAGTCTTCAAAGGGATCCGAAATATCTGTTCTCAGATTCCACAGAAATACGGCTAGCAAA
>NW_020256811.1:0-1043 GCF_003255815.1 Theropithecus gelada
AGTTTCTCAGAAATCTTCCTTCCAGATTTCATCTAAGCATATCTCCTTTTTCATCATAGCCCTCTATGGGCTTCCAAATATCACTTTGCCAATTGCACAAGAACTGTCTTAGAGAAAGGCTTACTGAGGGGAAAGCTGTAACTCTGTCAGATGATTTCACAGAACACAAAGAAGTTTCTCAGAAAGCTTCTTTCTCTTTGTTGTCGGAGGATATTTCCTATGGCCCTATACTCTTCAAAGGGATCCGAAATATCTGTTCTCAGATTACACAGAAATAACGCTAGCAAAGAGATCTACGAAATACAGATGTAACTCTGTGAGATGAATTAACAGAACACTAAGCAGTTTCTCAGAAAGCTTCTTTCCAGATTTCATCCGAGGATATTTCCTTTTTCACCATAGGCCACTATGTTCCTCCAAATATCACTTTGCCAATTACACAAGAACTCTCTTAGAGAAAGGCTTCCTGAGGGGAAAGCTGTAACTCTGTGTGATGATTTCACAGAACACAAAGAAGTTTCTCAGAAAGCTTCTTTCTCTTTGTAATCGGAGGATATTTCCTTTGGCCCTAGAGTCTTCAAAGGGATCCGAAATATCTGTTCTCACATTCCACAGAAACAAGGCTAGCAAAGAGATCCACGAAATACAGATGTAACTCTGTGAGAGGGGGTCACACATCACAGTGCAGTTACTCAGAAAGCTTCTTTCCAGATTTCATCTGAGGATATTTCCTTATTCACCATAGCCCTCTATGGCCTCCAAATATCACTTTGTCAGTTCCACAGGAACTGTCTTAGCGAAAGGCTTCTTGAGGTGAAAGCTGTAACTCTGTGAGATGATTTCACAGAACACAAAGAAGTTTCTCAGAAAGCTTCTTTCTCTTTGTTATCGGAGGATATTTCCTTTAGCCCTATAGTCTTCAAAGGGATCTGAAATATCTATTCTCAGATTCCACAGAAATAAGGCTAGCAAACAGATCCACGAAATACAGATGTCACTCTGTGTGATGAATTAACAGAACACTAAGCAGTTTCTCAGAAGGC
>NW_020256812.1:0-1043 GCF_003255815.1 Theropithecus gelada
AACACAAAGAAGTTTCTCAGAAAGCTTCTTTCTCTCTGTTATCGGAGTATATTTCCTTGGCCCTATAGTCTTCAAAGGGATCCGAAATATCTGTTCTCAGATACCACAGAAATAAGGCTAGCAAAGAGATCCACGAAATACGGATTTAACTCTGTGAGATGAATTAACAGAACACTAAGCAATTTCTCAGACAGCTTCCTTAGAGATTTCATCGAAGGATATTTCCTTTTTCACCGTAGCCCTATATGGGCTTCCAAATATCACTTTGCCAATTCCACAAGAACTGTCTTAGCCAAAGACTTCTTGAGGGGAAAGCTGTAAAGCTGTGAGATGATTTCACAGAACACAAAGAAGTTTCTCAGAAAGCATCTTTCTCTTTGTTATCTGAGGATATTTCCTTTGGCCCTACAGTCTTCAAAGGGATCCGATATATCTGTTCTCAGATTCCACAGAAATAAGGCTAGCAAAGAGATCCACGAAATACAGATGTAACTCTGTGAGATGAATTAACAGAACACTAAGCAGTTTCTCAGAAAGCTTCTTTCCAGATTTAATCTGACGATATTTCCTTTTTCACCATAGCCCTCTATGGGCTTCCAAATATCACTTTGCCAATTCCACAAGACCTGTCTTAGCGAAAGGCTTCTTGAGGGGAAAGCTGTAACTCTGTGAGATGATTTCACAGAACACAAAGAAGTTTTTCAGAAAGCTTCTTTCTCTTTGTTATCGGAGGATATTTCCTTTGGCCCTATAGTCTTTAAAGCGATCCGAAATATCTGATCTCAGATTCCACAGAAATAAGGCTAGCAAAGAGATCCACGAAATACAGATGTAACTCTGTGAGTGGAAGTCACAGGTGACAGAGTAGATTCTCAGAAAGCTTCTTTCCCGATTTCATCTGAGGATATTTCCTTTTTCACCGTTGCCCTCTATGGGCTTCCAGATATCACTTTGCCAATTCCACAAGAACTGTCGTAGCGAAAGGCTTCTTGAGGCGAAACCTGGAACTCTGTGAGATGATTTCACAGAACACAAAGAAGTTT
>NW_020256813.1:0-1044 GCF_003255815.1 Theropithecus gelada
GGAGTCTCGCTCTGTCACCCAGGCTGGAGTGCAGTGGCCGGATCTCAGCTCACTGCAAGCTCCGCCTCCCGGGTTCACGCCATTCTCCTGCCTCAGCCTCCCAAGTAGTTGGGACTACAGGCGCCCGCCACCGCGCCCGGCTAGTTTTTTGTATTTTTTAGTAGAGACGGGGTTTCGCCGCGTTAGCCAGGATGGTCTCGATTTCCTGACCTCGTGATCCGCCCGTCTCGGCCTCCCAAAGTGCTGGGATTACAGGCTTGAGCCACCGCGCCCGGCCTTTTTTTTTTTTTTTTTTTTTTTTTGAGACGATGTCTTGCTCTGTTCCCCAGGCTGGAGTGCAGTGGCGTGATATTGGCTCACTGCAGCCTCTGCCTCCTGGGTTCAAGGTTCAAGTGATTCTCNCCCGGCCTTTTTTTTTTTTTTTTTTTTTTTGAGACGATGTCTTGCTCTGTTCCCCAGGCTGGAGTGCAGTGGCGTGATATTGGCTCACTGCAGCCTCTGCCTCCTGGGTTCAAGGTTCAAGTGATTCTCCTGCTTCAGCCTCCCAAGTAGCTGGGATCACAGGCATCCACCACCACTGTTGCAGGAAACAGAGGACTGGAGAGACCAATATGGTTGAATACAGGAGGATGGTTATTAAGGTGCGCACCGGCTCAGTGGATTCACATCCAAAAAGCTGAGCATTGAACAAAAACAGATTTTAGCTTATATAGGCTAGCATCTAAGAGCAAAACAAAGGCAGTGCATTTTACAATGACAAGTCACGTAATCCATAGCGTAACTGCTGACCTGGGGCTAACCTGTGGCTTTGCATAGCTAGTGGCCTAGCAGCTGCATCGAAAGAACAACAGGAACTTTGCAAATCTTACTAAATACAACCATTAGCAAACATGGTCATAACTAATAGTTCAGTACATGAGAGACAGTAAAAGAATTTGTTTTTCGGCCGGGCGCGGTGGCTCAAGCCTGTAATCCCAGCACTTTGGGAGGCCGAGACGGGCGGATCACGAGGTCGGGAGATCGAGACCATCCTGGCTAACGCGG
>NW_020256814.1:0-7094 GCF_003255815.1 Theropithecus gelada
CTATCTATTCTCAGCATACTGTTTTCAAAGGCCCCTGCATTTCCCCCCCTTTTTTTTTGTTTTGCCTCAATCCTAAAAAGGTAGCCCATATTTGTTCTTGTGTTTTCTTTTGTTTTTGGAGGCGACGGAGGGAGCATCGAATCACCAAAAGAAGTAGACCCAATCCAAGTGCCCAAAGCAATATACTTTCAGAGATTGTAGAAATCCATGTCTTCATCTGGGTCCATGGGTTAAAGGCAGCAAGGCGCTGACCCAGCTCCTGAAGGGTTACAGTTCCGGACAACACATGTAATTGTTGTCGAAATGCTTCGGAAATGTTCTGAGTGAGCTCTTGGATGTCCAAACTAATATTTTTATGGCCTATTAATAATTTTCAGATTACGGTCCAATTTTGAGAGATGTTAAAAAGCACGGGCATTACACAAAATTGAGTGGAGTTCCAATCACATTGTAATGTTATCTGAGTACTGAGGACAGTGAGCTGATCTCCAAGCCATGTCAAGGCTTGTTCCATGTTGTCCAATCTTTCAGCAAGTTGAGAATCAATGTTTCATTGTTGAAGCCATAACCGGTGAGATTGTTCGTGCCATTGCTGCACAAATTCAGCATTTTGTATGCTTTGATGAAGAGCGAGCCCTGCTACGGCCGCAGTGGAGATGATGGCGACAAGGCTCATCACCGAGGCAATTATAAGTCCAAGGGCACGGAGGGTTCGCTGGAGAGAAGTCCAAATATAAGTCTCAAGAGGTGATGCCCCCCATGGTCGCGTAACGTTAACAGGTAGCCAAATTTCCTTACGAGCCCTGAGGATATAAATATCCTCAGTAAAGTTGTGCCACCAGCAATGATTGAGGCAAGACAAAAATATACACGTATCTGTACAATTAACAATCCCCATATCATTATCCCATGTCAAATTCCCTGCTAATAATAGGTAGGGCTTACAGACACAAGCAATAATATATCAGGAGATATTTCGATATAACTGAATATGAAAGGAGTTATTCGGGTTAGAAAGATTAAGGGGCATATTCCCCATAAAAATGCTAATGGCATTGCCTGCAGCTAACAACTTCCAAAGATGACTCTGTACTTAGGCCTCCTTCACGCCATACCAAGGTTTCATTATTGTTAGCAGCAATACTTTTATTTACCCGGTGCCATTTCAAAGGTATGTGACTAAATTTTGTTTGAAAATCACTGTGCACACTCCAATCAGTTATTTACATTTCATTGTATTCTAATAAAATCCGGGGTTTATTTCCCCGACATTGTTGCCACTCCAGCACCTCAATATTAGGAGAAACCTCTGGAATAGGACAAAAAAGGTAAAGAACTAGGAATAGTTTCATTACTATATACAGTATGATTATAATAACAGTATTAGCAGCCACATGACTATGATTATAGCGAACAACCTAGGCTTCATGCGATTTTTGGAGACAATGAGAACTATTTCCCATGCATATTGGAAGTTCTTCCACTCCAAATTGGTATGTGTTGTTTATAATTCCCGTTTCCCGTTCTATATTGTCCTTGTCTATATAGGGGGACGGCATCCAAGTAGTGTCATTGGTGAAAACCTTAATTTCCGCCTCTCCCCAGGCGACTCCCTGATACAAGGGTGGAAAGAGAATATAAGTGCAATATTCATACAAAGCCTCACTGAGGGAAATAAGTCCCCTGCCGAGGCACATCCAACAAAGGAAGAAATGCATGCTGAATCCAGTTTTCTTTTCAACAGGGTTTCAATCATCTTGTAGGAAACCACTCAGGTCCGCTCCCTGTAAGGACAAGAGCATAGCCCCGTCCCTGTTTTAGAACTTGCCCTTGAACATACTTACCTTCTTCATTAGGATACCAAATCTTTAAATTGTCAGCGGGGACTATCACCCAGGGAGGTGAGGAAAGATGGGTTACAACAGCAGAGTCTTGCAATTGTCTCCATTGATTCAAAAAATAATTAAGGTAAAAAGAACCTTCAAAATAAAAAAAATTAAAGTAGAAAGGTTAACCTTCAAAAAAATCTGGTTTTTTGGGGGGGCTCATTTCCCCTTTTTGTTTTAGCAGTTGAGTTTTTAAGGTTAAATTTGCGCGCTTAATGATGGCTTGACCTTGACTGTTGCCCGGGATACCGGTGATATGTTGAATATTGTATTCCTGTAAGAAAACTTGTAATTTATGAGAGACATAAGCAGGGGCATTATCAGTTTTAAGTATAAGAGGAATGCCCATGATGGCGAAACAAACTAAGAGATGAGTAATAACAGAAATGAGAAAAGGTATCAATGATATGATGAACATTTTAATCGTCCAAAAGAAGGGACATCTTGTGGATTAACCCCAGGATGGAAGGATGGAATGCTCAAAGGAGCACAGGAAGGACAAGCTCGAATAAGAGAACGAGCTTGTTTATGAGTTAAATGAAACCGTCGTTGAAGGCCAGAACTATTAGTGTGATGTAGAGTATGTTTTTGTTCTGCAGCATGTAGGTGGCCGATTAAAAGCAAATCAATCTGAGCATTACCATGAACCAATGGTCCAGAAAGTTGAGAATGAGAACGAAGATGAGTGATGAATAAAGGAGCTCGACGTTGGCTCAAAGTAAAGGATAACAAAGACAAGAATTTCTGAAGAGAAGAAGTAGCACAAAGAGGTAAAGTGGCCTGAGAAATATAAGAAGTAACATAAACGGCGTATTGAGAATCACTAACAATGTTACAACCAGTAGTAGGGAAATCAAGTAAGACCATGAGAATAGCAAACAATTCTCCCTGTTGCACCGAGGGATAAGGATAAACTGTAACTCGAGACTGATGAAGCTTCTTGCCAAGAATCAGAAGTTGCAAGAAGATAAGTGATCTGACTATGAGTGAATTGAGAGATAATTAAGGAAGGATCTCCTCCCCAAAGTTGTTGACAGTGATGCCGTCCTTTGATGATCAGTTTAGCTAAACGATCAATATAAGTAGCCAAGCGTTTAGATGTTTTATTGGACAAAAAGATCCATTCTAGCGGCCGATTGGTCTGATGAATCATTCCTGTGGGAGAATGTAAAGTATGAAATAAACAAAAGGAAAGGGGAACATCAGGAAGGGGCCTTTTAAAGTTGCTCTTCTACAAGCTGGAGTTCCTGTAAAGCCAAAGGAGTTAAATGGCGTGAGTTGTCCAAGTGACTGTCTCCTTCTAGAATAGAAAAAAGATGTTATATTCCCATTGATATTGAGAAAGTGGCTGAGAATTATTAAAAACAGGGACAGAGAAGATCCATACAATGATAAATTAACACAGTTGGAAACTGATTTTTTACGGGATTTAAAGTCCTATGTATGAATTTTTGATGTATAGTAGGGCTATTAAGTATACCCTGAGGAAGAAGCTTCTGCTGATATTTTTGAATGGGTTGTCCATTATTATATTTAGGAATAATAAAGGCAAAGTTTTCACAATCTTGAGGTTGTAACTGAATAGAGAAAAAACAATTTTTGAGATCTATGACCCATTAATTTTTAACTTTGTGGGATAAGGGCAGGATTAGGAAGACCAGGCTGTAAACTTTCCCTAGGTTTAATGTAAACATTTATAGTTTTAAGAGAAGACAAAGACGGGAATTCCATGCAGAAATACGTGGCTATATATTCCTCTCGGCCATTTGTTTTTTTGACTTACTCTTTTAGAGTCCTAAGTATTTCTTTAAATAATGGTCACTGTTTCACCTAAATAGGAGTGGTGGCTATGAGTTTAAAGGATTGTAGCCCATTTTGAACATCATATTTTTGGCAGCTGAGGAAATATGAGGAATGTTTAAAAAAGCAGCAAATTGTTGTGAAAGATCTTGTTCCCCAAAATTAATATTGATAGGAACAATATAAAAATAAAAAAAAAAAAAAAACACTTGACCTTGTTGACCTTTAGGACCGACACAGGTTAAAGGTTCTACGTCTTGATAAACCACAGAAGCAGCACCCAAGCCAGTGAGTATAACTGAAACTTGTCTTTTTTCCCATTGTATAGGCCACTAATTTAAACAAATAATAGACATATTCACCCCCGTATCAATTAACCCTTTAAAAACTATTTCATTAATGTGCAATGAACATAAGGCCTTTTGATTAGAAACTAAAGTTTCCCAAAAAACAGTTTTTTCTGTGCTACCAAACCCTCCCTATTGAGAATACGTTCCCCTGCCTCTAGGCATATAAATTGTGAGACTTGAACCATAATAAGAATTTTATTAGTAACATCATGTCCTTTTGGCAAAGAGCCACACACTCTAATAGCTAATTTATATACTCCTCTATTAGGAGACAAAGTATAAGGCTGAGTAACTGGGGTAAGGTGTAAGATCCTTAAGGAGGACTTGAATTTATTCCTTGATGTTGTAGGCCATTGCTCACTGGGTATTGTATGCAGATTCAGTCAATAACAAATATTTGTAAACAAATAAGGTGATTACAGGTACAGAAATTCAGTTCTTAGCTTACTATTCAATAGAGTATCTGCTTTGTAAAAGATGGTGGACCACAAAATACTCAACGGATTTTGGTTTTCAAAACACAGTGATGCCATCCAAGGCTAAATGGATACTTGAAATTGGGATTGGATCTGGTGCTGAGATACAACTTTTACTTAGTTATTGATTTTTCTTTCCTCCGATTATTCCAAGGAGGGTGACTACCATTTTTGTACTTTATAGAGCAGTCTAGAGGAAAGGGTTAAGCATGTAAGCTCTGGGGACAGAAAGTCATATTTTCAAAATATAATAGCTATATGACCTTGGATACATTTATAAAACTGTCTTAACTCTGTTTTCCTTGTCTTAACTCTGTTTTCCTGTCTACAAAATGGTAATAATTATAAAATTTGTCAGTCTTAAAGAGATGTTGGAAGAACTAAATGCAAGTGAAGATTTTTTCACAGTAGTGGACACATAGTAAGTACTCAGTATACTATGGCTATTATTACTGTTATTATTGTTAATATTATGTCTATTTATTTTAGCTCTTTAATGTAACAAGTGCAGAACCATAATCTCACATCCTTCAGAGTCACGCTGATTTTGTATTTTTTGGTCCTTTGACTAGTTTAGTGATTTATTACAAGAAACCTAGTTAGTTTGTGCATTCTTTTCCTTTCTTATATTTTTCATTTGTAAAGACTGATAAACCAACTAGACTTTCAGACCTGGTGACATAAATTGTTGGGGCCCCAAGCCTGTGGGCCCCGGCTCCCGTTTCCTAGGAGAGGAGACAGTAAATTTCCACTTTTATCAGTTTTGAAATGACATTTATTTGTCCAATGTCGACCTTTACCACAACATTTGTACACCTCTGAAGGCAGCTTTCTGCCTTGAGGGGTAAAAATGTTCAATTTTTATGACATTCTTTTTTGAAATGTCTAGGCTTACCACACTGAAAGCAAACACCTTGTTTGTTATTTCCTTTTAAGGCTTTAAACAAAGCTCCAGCAAATAATTGAGCATTATAAATAGCCCCTCCAACACTAACACAAGTTTTAATATATTTATCTAAATTGGCCCCATTGGCCTTTAACGATTTTAACAATTTTTGACAGTCAGCACAAGCATTTTTAAAAGACAACATTTGTAACAAAATTTTTGAAGCAAGGTCAGCACCCACAATTTTCAAGACAGCATCCTGAAGACGGGCTACGAAATCTGGATATTGTTCATTTGTGCCCTGTAAAATCTTCACAGAGGAAAGGGAAGATTTTCCTGTTATCTCTACCTTATTTTAGGCCCTTAAAAACAAAGTCTTGATTTGAATAAGGGCAACATCATCTAGACCAGCCTGAGCATTAAGAGTAGCATATTGGCCCGTGCCTGTGAGTTGTTCCTCAGTGGCTCCTGGGGGATCACACATAACATTTTTTCTAGCCTGTACATGCGCCTTGTTCATTTACCAGCTGTGCAATTGTAACCACTGAGAACGATCAAGAAAAGCCTTCCCCAAAGTCTTCCAGTCTATAGGAATTATCAAATTTTCTGATGAAAAAATATCAAGAAGACCAAGGATAGGGGTTCATAGTTAGAAATGGCAGCTTTCATTTCTTTTAAAAATTTAATTTGTAAGGCATTAAATTGGACATTATTGCCACCATTTGAAAACTGAGCATTAGGAGCAAAAGAAGCACAAATAATTGGAAACAGATCCAGCTCCTTAAATTTTTTTTTAATCTTTTCCTTTTCTCCCTCCCCCAGTGGCGGGCAAGGCACTGAGAAAACTTTGCCAAACAAAGGTAAAGATAAGGAAGCTGGGGGATTGGAGGCACTGGAAAATCCTCTTTTAACAGGGCAGAAGGAAAAGAAACAGGGAAAGCTCACAAAAGTGAATTAGAAGAATGTATCTGTAATATTTGTTGAAGCATTTCCGTAATACACTGCATGTCAGAATTTCCCTTAGAAGAAGGAAGAGCTGGCTTTTTCTCTTCTCCCCCTTTTGCTACCCTGGCACAAATGGGCTCCATTTCAGATTTATATTATTTTATTTTATTTTTCTCCAAATCCTCAGATACCTTTCCTCCTGTGGCTACATTACCACACTCCGAATCAGTCTCAAGTAACTCTAATGTCTGAGTGATAGAGTTACACAAGGTCCACAATTTTAGAGGCATAATATCCCCTAACTGGAGACCTCTAAGCAGAGCTTTTACTACCTGTAACCATTTTTTCCGATTCAGCTGCACTTTAGTCTGATACTGAAACCAGTAACAATGTTGTTCAACATGGGCAAACAATCGCTCCAAAGTCTTTTTCTTTCACTTCTACTCCCATAGACAGCAACAGTCCTTGAAACAGCCATAAATATTCTGAGGCCAGAGAGATGGAATTCCCATAATGAAAGCTTAAGAAGGTTCCCCTTAACAAATATCCGCCGAGCCTTACCCGTTCCTAGGGGGTTCCCCTTCTTGTTCTCCCCTACTCACCCATGCTGACCCTGCTCGCTGCGCCACTTGTTGGGGTCCGTGCCGGGGGTGATGGAGAATGAAAGAACACACAAAAGACAAGACACACAGAGAACATGGCGGCCGCCTCACTTTATTTATACTCCATAAACCCCACGTCAGCAGAAAGA
>NW_020256815.1:0-1043 GCF_003255815.1 Theropithecus gelada
AGAAATAAGGGTAGCAAAGAGATCCAAGAAATACAGATGTAACTCTGTCAGAAGAATTAACAGAACACTAAGCATTTTCTCAGAAAGCTTCTTTCCAGATTTCATCTGAGGATATTTCCTTTCTCACGGTAGCCCTCTATGGGCTTCCAAATATCACTTTGCCAATTCCACAAGATCTGTGTTAGGGAAAGGCTTCTTGAGGGGAAAGCTGTAACTCTGTGAGATGATTTCAGAGAACAAAAAGAAGTTTTTCAGAAAGCTTCTTTCTCTTTGTTATGGGAGGATATTTCCTTTGGCACTATAGTCTTCAAAGGGATCCAAAATATCTGTTCTCAGATTCCATAGAAATAAGGCTAGCAAAGAGATCCAAGAAATAGAGATGTAACCCTGTGAGTTGAATTAACAGAACACTAAGCATTTTCTCAGAAAGCTTCTTTCCAGATTTCATCTGAGGATATTTCCTTTCTCACCATAGCCCTCTATGGGCTTCTAAATATCATTTTGCAAATTCCACAAGAACTGTCTTAGCGAAAGGCTTCTTGAGGGGAATGCTGTAACGCTGTGAGATGATTTCAGAGAACACAAAGAAGTGTTTCTGAAGGCTTCTTTCTCTTTGTTATCGGAGGATATTTCCTTTGGCCCTGTAGTCTTCAAAGGTATCCGAAATATCCGTTCTTAAATTCCATAGAAATAAGGCTAGCAAAGAGATCCACGAAATACAGATGTAACTCTGTGAGATGAATTAACAGAACACTAAGCAGTTTCTCAGAAAGCTTCTTTCCAGATTTCATCTGAGGATTATTCCTTTTTCAGCATAGAACTCTATGGGCTTCCAAATATCACTTTGCCATTTCCACAAGAAATGTCTTAGCGAAAAACTTCTTCAAGGGAATGCTGTAACTCTATGAGATGATTTCACAGAACACAAAGAAGTTTCTCAGAAAGCTGCTTTCTCTTTGTTATGGGAGGATATTTCCTTTGGCCCTATAGTCTTCTAAGGGATCCGAAATATCTGTTTTCAGATTCCACAGAAATAAAGCTAG
>NW_020256816.1:0-1043 GCF_003255815.1 Theropithecus gelada
TTCGCTGAGACAGTTCTTTTGGAATTGGCAAAGTGATATATGGAAGCCCGTAGAGGACTATGGTGAAAAAGGAAATATCCCCAGATGAAATCTGGAAAGAAACTATCTGAGAACCTGCTTAGTGTTCTGCTAATTCATCTCACAGAGTTACATCTGTATTTCGTGGATCTCTTTGCTAGCCTTATTTCTGTGGAATCGGAGAACAGATATTTCGGATCCCTTTGAAGACTATAGGGCCAAAGGAAATATCCTCCGATAACAAAGAGAAAGAAGCTTTCTGAGAAACTTCGTTCTGTTCTTTGAAATCATCTCAAAGAGTTACAGCTTTCTACTCAAGAAGCATTTCGCTAAGACAATTCTTGTGGAATTGGCACAGTGATATTTGGAAGTCCATAGAGGGCTATGGTGAAAAAGGAAATATCCTCAGATGAAATCTGGAAGGAAGCTTTCTGAGAAACTGCTTAGTGTTCTGTGAATTCATCTCACAGTGTTACATCTGTATTTCGTGGATCTCTTTGCTAGCCTTATTTCGGTGGAATCTGAGAACAGATATTTCGGATCCCTTTGGAGACTATAGGGCCAAAGGAAATATCCTCCGATAACAAAGAGAAAGAAGGTTTCTGTGAAACTTCTTTGTGTTCTCTGAAATCATCTCACAGAGTTACAGCTTTCCGCTGAAGAAGCCTTTCGCTAAGACAGTTCTTGTGGAATTGGCAAAGTGATATTTGGAAGCCCTTAGAGGGCAATGGTGAAAAAGGAAGTATCCTCAGATGAAATCTGGAAAGAAGCTTTCTGAGAAACTGCTTAGTGTTGTGTTAATTCATCTCACAGTGTTACATCTGTATTTCGTCTATCTCTTTGCTAGCCTTATTTCTGTGTAATCTGAGAACAGATATTTCGGATCCCTTTTGAAGACTATATGGCCAAAGGAAATATCCTCTGATAACAAAGAGAAAGAAGCTTTCTGAGAAACTACTTTTTGTTCTGTGAAATCATCTCAGAGAGTTACAGCTTTCCCCTCAAGAAGCCTTTCGCTAAGACAG
>NW_020256817.1:0-1043 GCF_003255815.1 Theropithecus gelada
CAGGAGTTCGAGACCAGCCTGGCTAACATGCCAAAACCCCATCTCACACCGGGCGCGGTGGCTCAAGCCTGTAATCCCAGCACTTTGGGAGGCCGAGGTGGGTGGATCACGAGGTCAGGAGATCGAGACCATCCTGGCTAACATGGTGAAACCCCGTCTCTACTAAAAATACAAAAAACTAGCCAGGCGTCGTGGCGGGCACCTGTAGTCCCAGCTACTCTGAGGCTGAGGCGGGAGAATGGCGTGAACCCGGGAGGCGGAGCTTGCAGTGAGCCGAGATCGCGCCACTGCACTCCAGCCTGGGCGACACAGCAAGACTCCGTCTCAAAAAAAAAAAAAAAAAAAAAAACCATCTCTACTAAAAATACAAGTATTAGTCGGATGTGGTAGCACGCACCTGTAATTCCAGCTACTCAGGAGGCTGAGGCAGGAGAATCGCTTGAACCTGGGAGGTAGAGGTTGCAGCAAGCGGACATCGTGCCAGTGCACTGCAGCCTGGGTGACAAGAGCACGACTCCATCTCAAATCAAAAAAAAGGTTTGGGGGAGAACAATTTCAAACCAAATCAAATTTGAAGCTCTTAATATAGAAAGGTATAAATAAGACTGGTGGAGAAAAAATGTATTCAATCCCCAAATTTATTCAAGATACAAAAGTTCCAAGTGACAACAACAACAACAAAATGTCTAAAAGAATAACCAACATATGCTGGTATGGTGTGGGAAGTTAAAAATAAAATAGTGACCAACAAGAGGAAAGAAGCTCCAAAGAAAGACAATGAAGAAAAGCAAATTAATTTCCAAGAAAACAAAGGATGACATTGTAGAAATGTCAAGATTGAGTGAGCTAGAAAACTGAGATTGTTTGGGTGACTTATGATTCTAGAGGTGGCCCATGAAATAGCTGCTCTCACTCACAGGACAACCTGGGCAATTTGGGAGAGAACAGAAACTAGATCCAAGTTCATGAAATACCTCGGAAGATCTGATTTGAGGAGAAGGCCTCATGGTTTCTAGGAGAGGTGATGGTGATGTCTGATATTC
>NW_020256818.1:0-1043 GCF_003255815.1 Theropithecus gelada
GTGAGATGATTTCGCACAACACAAAGAAGATTCTCAGAAAGCTTCTTCCTCTTTGTTATCGGAGGATATTTCCTTTGGCCCTATAGTCTTCAAAGGGATCCGAAATATCTGTTCTCAGATTCCACAGAAATAAGGCTAGCAAAGAGATCCACGAAATACAGATGTAACTCTGTGAGTGGAAGTCACACATCACAAAGCAGTTTCTCAGAAAGCCTCTTTCCAGATTTCATGTGAGGATATTTGCTTTTTCACCATAGCCCTCTATGGGCTTCCAAATATCACCTTGCCAATTCCACAAGAATTGTGTTAGCGAAAGGCTTCTTGAGGCGAAAGTTGTAACTCTGTGACATGATTTCACAGAACAAAAAGAAGTTTCTCAGAAAGCTTCTTCCTCTTTGTTATCGGAGGATAATTCCTTTGGCCCTATAGTCTTCAAAGTGATCTGAAACATCTGTTCTCAGATTCCATAGAAATAAGGCTAGCAAAGAGAACCACCAAATAGAGATGTAACTCTGTGAGATGAATTAACAGAACACTAAGTAGTTTCTCAGAAACTTCTTTCCAGATTTCATCTGAGGATATTTCCTTTTTAGCCGTTGCCCTCTATGGGCTTCCAGATATCTCTTTGCCAATTCCACAAGAGCTGTCTTAGCGAAAGGCTTCTTGAGGGGAAAGCTGTAACTCTGTGAGATGATTTCACGGAACACAAAGGAGTTTCTCAGAAAGCTTCTTTCTCTTTGTTATCGGAGGGTATGTCCTTTGGCCCTACAGTCATCAAAGGGATCCGAAATATCTGTTCTCAGATTCCACAGAAATAAGGCTAGCAAAGAGATCCACGAAATACAGATGTAACTATGTGAGTGGAAGACACACATCACAGAGCAGTTTCTCAGAAAGCTTCTTTCGAGATTTCATCTAAGGATATTCGCAGTTTCACCGTAGCCCTCTATGGGTTTCCAAATATCACTTTGCCAATTCCACAAGAATTGTCTTAGTGAAAGGCTTCTTGAGGGGAAAGCTGTAACTCTGTGAGATCATTTCAT
>NW_020256819.1:0-1043 GCF_003255815.1 Theropithecus gelada
GAAAGGATCCAGTTTCAGCTTTCTACTTATGGCTAGCCAATTTTCCCAGCACCATATATTAAATAGGGAATCCTTCCCCCCTTTCTTGTTTCTCTCAGGTTTGTCAAAGATCAGATGACGGTAGATGTGTGGTATTATTTCTGAGGACTCTGTTCTATTCCATTGGTCTATATCTCTGTTTTGGTACCAGTACCATGCTGTTTTGGTTACTGTAGCCTTGTAGTATAGTTTGAAGTCAGGTAGCGTGATGCCTCCAGCTTTGTTCTTTTGAGTTAGGATTGTCTTGGAGATGCGGGCTCTTTTTTGGTTCCATATGGACTTTAAAGCAGTTTTTTCCAATTCTGTGAAGAAACTCATTGGTAGCTTGATGGGGATGACATTGAATCTATAAATTAACTTGGGCAGTATGGCCTTTTTCACGATATTGATTCTTCCTATCCATGAGCATGGTATGTCCTCTTTTATTTCACTGAGCAGTGGTTTGTACTTCTCCTTGAAGAGGTCCTTTACATCCCTTGTAAGTTGGATTCCTAGGTATTTCATTCTCTTTGAAGCAATTGTGAATGGAAGTTCATTCATGATTTGGCTCTCTGTTTGTCTGTTACTGGTGTATAAGAATGCTTGTGATTTTTGCACCTTAATTTTGTATCCTGAGACTTTGCTGAAGTTGCTTATCAGCTTAAGGAGATTTGGGGCTGAGACAATGGGGTTTTCTAAATATACAATCATGTCATCTGCAAAGAGGGACAATTTGAGTTCTTCTTTTCCTAACAGAATACCCTTGATTTCTTTCTCTTGCCTGATTGCCCTAGCCAGAACTTCCAACACTATGTTGAACAGGAGTGGTGAGAAAGGGCATCCCTGTCTTGTGCCAGTTTTCAAAGGGAATTTTTCCAGTTTTTGCCAATTCAGTATGATATTGGCTGTGGGTTCGTCATAAATAGCTCTTATTGTTTTGAGGTACGTTCCATCAATACCGAATTTATTGAGTGTTTTTAGCATGAAGGGCTGTTGAATTTTGTCAAAAGCCTTTTCTGCATCTA
>NW_020256820.1:0-1043 GCF_003255815.1 Theropithecus gelada
AGATGCTTGGTTGGTGCGTTCTTTGTAGGGAAAGGGTACTGTGTCCCACAAAGCAGAGACAAGAAAGCTGAGTACAGAGTGAAGCCTGTTTCATAAGAACCTTCCCATTCACAAGGGTGAAGCGCCCATGACTGAATTAAAAAATAAGGAGCATATTGAAGTTCAATTTAAAAATTATTTAAAAACATAGTGTTAAGTGTGAGTAAACATGCGTATTCCTGTACCAATAATAGAAAACCTAAGGCTTCATGCTTACAGAAATTCATCAGATGAGGCCATGATCCTAGATAAGAAAGATGAAGCTTAAAAATAAATGCCACCAAAAGGCCAAACATATGTTTACAACTACCACAGAGAGAGTACAAAATTTTTTGTTTGTTTGTTTCTTTATTTGGGTGTGTGTGTGTGTGTGTGTGTGTGTGTGTGTGTGTGTGTGTGTGTGTATTTTGTTACTGTCTAGTTCCTTGCTTTAAAAGTTTGGGTAGGGACAAGAGGGAAAAAAAAGAAAAAAAGAAAGAAACTTAATTAAACATTTGTGGCAAAACCCTATGTTTAAGCAAACATAGCAATTTACACTCACTATATCTTTGGTTCAGCAGCTTCAACCTAGAATATAATGTGTATGAACTGTTAATATCTCTGGTTCACCTAGTAGAATTGAAACAAAAATAAACGTAGTATATAGAGACAATGTCTCGTATCATTTCAAAAATTCATTTATTTTAGGATCCATTGCTAGAGAATTACTGTGTTCCCTTTGAAGATGTCATAACATTTTGCTTTTTCATAGTTCTAGTATTATTACACTGATTTCTTCACACCTGAAGAAGCAGTCACTTCTTATTTTTCAATTTACTTTCATTGGGGCAGGACTTTTTTTTTCAGGCTGTGACTAGGACGTATGTTGATGGAGGTCATTCGGCTTCGCTTCTAGGGTGCTTCAGTGGCGAATATTCAGTGTGGTTTTCTTGATGATAAATAGCCTTAGGGCCGCAACATTCTCAAATGCCAGTTGTAGTAGTCGTGTACTGGGCAGGTGAGTG
>NW_020256821.1:0-1042 GCF_003255815.1 Theropithecus gelada
TACTTCTAAAATAAAATCTCTAGTCCAAGCACACTGACAGTATTATGTTTGCCTGAATGTGAAACATTCCTCCTTTTTTCTTCCATAAATAATTTGTTAGCTTCCCAAAGATGTATATTTTGGAAAAAATTTGCCTGTAGCCTGGTTGTGAAGAACACTGAGTCAGCTGATGGCGTGTCTTGTCCTCCAGACCAGGCAGCAACAGGGTATTTATTTTAATCATTAAAGTACAACATGAGTAGTACAAGGTGTAATTATGGATCATTAAGCGTAGTATTTTGTACAACCAAATAAGGCTGAATGTCTTACAATAATTCTTAGAGGTAAAACTGTGTGCCCTCTTCCTCCAGAGGCCAGTGGCAGTAGTGGAGAACTACTCAATCCTTTGTTAGTAATCCATGCACACGTTGTAGACAGCAGTGTAGCAGTCTCCCTTCCCAGAAACACTCCCTCTAAGAAGCTTCTTTCCATTAACAGTTTATACATCAGTGTGTGTAGATACCTAGTTACTGTAGATCTTTTTATGTTAGGCATTTAGATGTGTCTCATTCTGACTGTAACACTGATGTACACCTGATGTTTGTCAAGATCAGTTTGCTACTTTTGGGCAGGTGCTGCAGTAAATACCCTTGCAACAGTTTCTGCTTAAATATTTGTATATATCTGGAAGGTACATTTCTAGATTCCTTGTGTCAGTAAACACTTTTGATAAATGCTTCCTCTTCACACTAGTCTTCTAAAATTGGATGTTAAGACTGCAAATAATTACTCTCAGCTTAAACTCTTAGTAGCAGAGATTTAGGAAATGAACAGATTAGTGATATCCTAGTTGTGTTTAGTGAGTGCTGGCAATGAGAATAAACATGTTTTTGTGAGTTGCTTTTCCGAGAGATAGGGAGACCATTGAATATAATCATATACTGCTATCTGTCTGGAGCAACCTCTAAGAAGCTTTCAAGTTGATTTGCTCTTGCTTCCAGCACACCTGCTACAGGTCAAAATCCAAGGAATTTGTCAAGTCTGTTGGAGAGTAAAGAAGCCA
>NW_020256822.1:0-1042 GCF_003255815.1 Theropithecus gelada
ATGTTGAAAAAGGAAATATCCTCAGATGAAATCTGGAAAGAAGCTTTCTGAGAATCTGCTTAGCGTTCTGTTAATTTATCTCACAGAGTTACATCTGTATTTCGTGGATCTCTTTGCTAGCCTTATTTCTGTGGAATCTGAGAACAGATATTTCGAATTCCTTTGAAGACTATAGGGCCAAAGGAAATATCCTCCGATAACAAAGAGAAAGAAGCTTTCTGAGAAACCTCTTTGTGTTCTGTGGAATCATCTCACAGGGTTACATCTTTCCCCTCAAGAAATCTTTCGCGAAGTCAGTTCTTGTGGAATTAGCAAAGTGATATTTGGAAGCCCATAGAGGGCTATGGTGAAAAAGGAAATATCTTCAAATGAAATCTGGAAAGAAGCTTTCTGAGAAACTACTTAGTGTTCTCTAAATTCATCTCACAGAGTTACATCTGTATATCGTGGATCTCTTTGCTAGCCTTATTTCTATGGAATCTGAGAACAGATATTTCGGATCCCTGTGAAGACTATAGGGCCAAAGGAAATATCCTCCGATAACAAAGAGAAAGAAGATTTCTGAGAAACTTCTTTGTGTTCTCTGAAATCATCTCACAGGGTTACAGCTTTACACTCAAGAATCCCTTCACTAAGAGAGTTCTTGTAGAATTGGTAGAGTGATATTTGGAAGCCCATAGAGGGCTATGGTGAAAAAGGAAGTATCCTGCGAAAAAATCTGGAAAGAAGATTTCTGAGAAACTTCTTAGTATTCTGTTAATTCATCTCACAGAGTAACATCTCTGTTTCGTGGATCTCTTCGCTAGCCTTATGTCTGTGGAATCTGAGAACAGATATTTCGGATCCCTTTGAGAACTCTAGGGCCAAAGGAAATATCCTCCGATAACAAAGACAAAGAAGCTTTCTGATAAACTTCTTTGTGTTCTTTGAAATCATCTCACAGAGTTACAGCTCTCCCCTAAGGAAGCCTTTCGCTAAGACAGTTCTTGTGGAAATGGCTAAGTGATATTTGGAAGCCCTTAGAGGGCTATGGTGAAAAAGG
>NW_020256823.1:0-1042 GCF_003255815.1 Theropithecus gelada
AGGAAATATCCTCAGATGAAATCTGGAAAGAAGCTTTCTGAGAAACCGCTGAGTGTTCTGTTAATTCATCGCACAGAGTTATATCTGTATTTCGTGGATCTCTTTGCTAGCCTTATTTCTGTGGAATATGAGAACAGATATTTCGGATCCCTTTCAAGACTATAGGGCCAAAGGAAATCTCCTCCGATAACAAAGAGAAAGAAGCTTTCTGAGAAACTTCTTTGTGTTCTGTGAAATCATCTCACAGAGTTTCAGCTTTCCCCTCAAGAAGCCTTTCACTAAGACAGTTCTTGTGGAATTGGCAAAGTGATATTTGGAAACCAATAGAGGGCTATGGTGAAAAAGGAAATATCCTCAGATGAACTCTGGAAACAAGTTTTCTGAGAAACTGCTGAGTGTTGTGTTAATTCATCTCACAGAGTTACATCTGTATTTCTTGGATCTCTTTGCTAGCCTTATTTCTGTGGAATCTGAGAACAGATATTTCGGATCCCTTTGAAGACTATAGGGCCAAAGGAAATATCCTCCGAAAATAAAGTGAAAGAATCTTTCTGAGAAACTTCTTTGGATTCTGTGAAATCATCTCACGGAGTTACAGCTTTCCCCTCAAGAAGCCTTTCGCTAAGACAGTTCTTCTGGAATTGGCAAAGTGATATTTGGAAGCCCATAGAGGGCTATGTTGAAAAAGGAAATATCCTCAGATGAAGTCTGGAAGGATGTTTTCTGAGAAACTGCTGAGTGTTCTGTTAATTCATGTCACAGAGTTACATCTGTATTTCTTGGATCTCTTTGCTAGCCTTATTTCTGTGGAATCTGAGAACAGATATTTCGGATCCCTATGAAGACTATAGGGCCAAAGGAAATATCCTCCGAAAATAAGGAGAAAGAAGCTTTCTGAGAAACTTCTTTGGATTCTGTGAAATCATCTCACAGAGTTAGAGCTTTCCCGTCAAGAAGCCTTTCGCTAAGACAGTTCTTCTGGAATTGGCAAAGTGATATTTGGAAGCCCATAGAGGGCTATGGTGAAAAAGGAAATATCCTC
>NW_020256824.1:0-1042 GCF_003255815.1 Theropithecus gelada
GAATATCAGACATCACCATCACCTCTCCTAGAAACCATGAGGCCTTCTCCTCAAATCAGATCTTCCGAGGTATTTCATGAACTTGGATCTAGTTTCTGTTCTCTCCCAAATTGCCCAGGTTGTCCTGTGAGTGAGAGCAGCTATTTCATGGGCCACCTCTGGAATCATAAGTCACCCAAACAATCTCAGTTTTCTAGCTCACTCAATCTTGACATTTCTACAATGTCATCCTTTGTTTTCTTGGAAATTAATTTGCTTTTCTTCATTGTCTTTCTTTGGAGCTTCTTTCCTCTTGTTGGTCACTATTTTATTTTTAACTTCCCACACCATACCAGCATATGTTGGTTATTCTTTTAGACATTTTTTTGTTGTTGTTGTCACTTGGAACTTTTGTATCTTGAATAAATTTGGGGATTGAATACATTTTTTCTCCACCAGTCTTATTTATACCTTTCTATATTAAGAGCTTCAAATTTGATTTGGTTTGAAATTGTTCTCCCCCAAACCTTTTTTTTGATTTGAGATGGAGTCGTGCTCTTGTCACCCAGGCTGGAGTGCACTGGCACGACGTCCGCTTGCTGCAACCTCTACCTCCCAGGTTCAAGCGATTCTCCTGCCTCAGCCTCCTGAGTAGCTGGAATTACAGGTGCGTGCTACCACATCCGACTTTTTTTTTGTATTTTTAGTGGAGATGGTTTTTTTTTTTTTTTTTTTTTTGGGCGAGGGCCTTGCTTGTCGCCCAGGCTGGAGTGCAGTGGCGCGATCTCGGCTCACTGCAAGCTCCGCCTCCCGGGTTCACGCCATTCTCCCGCCTCAGCCTCCGAGTAGCTGGGACTACAGGTGCCCGCCACCACGCCCGGCTAGTTTTTTGTATTTTTAGTAGAGACGGGGTTTCACTGTGTTAGCCAGGATGGTCTCGATCTCCTGACCTCGTGATCCACCCGCCTCGGCCTCCCAAAGTGCTGGGATTACAGGCTTGAGCCACCGCGCCCGGCGTGAGATGGGGTTTTGGCATGTTAGCCAGGCTGGTCTCGAACTCCTG
>NW_020256825.1:0-37619 GCF_003255815.1 Theropithecus gelada
TCACCTGTAGCCCTGGTCTTGGTCCTCTTACTTAACTGGTACAAGAGGATAGTCATATTCATGTCTCTAAAGGGTATTTTCCCTTTAGGCTTGTTGGTAAGTACAAGAGCAATCACGCCTGATTTTAAGATTGATCCAAATGAAGCCAATGCATTTCAAATTTACAGAATACCACAGAATACTAATGGGTAGTTCAAAAAATCACCAAATGTGTTTGGAAGGTTTTGAGGTTTTTTCCAAAACATACAGCGTTCCACACAGGAAACATCAGTGCCCAACTTCACCCTATCACCCTTTCTGTCCACTCAGGAGTCTCCTTTGGAAATGTATCTCTCTGGAGGGTCTTCCAAACAAGTCCTTTGAGTACTTCCATCTTGTTTAGCAGAGTCATTCTAAAATATTTGCCAAAATCTGTGATAATAGGTTCGGGAGGTCACGTTTCTTATTCTTCTAAATGCTGGTATTTCAAATGAACAAATAAACAAATAGGATATTAAAGATCTATCCTTTACCAATGTCAAAATATGTTCTGTCAAAATTTAGTATTGCTAAAGTTTAGACCCAAAGACTCACCACAGCCTTTGGATCTCATATTTTCTGAGGTTCATGGAAATATATTTGACTTCTTTGCACCTCAATATTTTGGACTGCCATTTAGAGATAATGAGAGTTACTTACCAGACAGCAATGTCATGAGGAATATCCTGTTAGTAATGATGAAACATTCTGAAATAAAAAGAGTACGGGTAAGTGCTAGGTATTTATTTTAATAAATGTATGACAACATGGTAATCATAGAAAATAACCCATTTATTCCTCACTGTGGGATACTGACTTAGTGGTAGTATACAAAAAGTAAAGGATGTTTCCCTTTGGGAATGGAAATAGAATTGTGCACTAAGAAAGTAGCTTTCGTAACTGCCTGCACGTTTTACTTTAAGGTCTCTAACCAGTTGCAACCAGTTATGAATGACTTGTTGCCCATTTCTGCAATTCACTGTAACTTTGTACTGAGAAGGTTATGTTTTATGGTTAATTATCCATGGTCTGTTTAAAAAAATAAATCAAACCATTGTAAACCACTAGGATTTGCAGCTCCATTTGAACTTTACTGTAATTTTGATCAAACATTTTGTCAACAAAAACAAACTGGTTTCTCTTTGTTTTTAGTTGTTTGTTATTTGTGTTATAAATATTGTGGCAATGGTGGGAGAATAAGCTATGGATTATTTACCCTCGGTTTCATGAGTTGTGAGTTATTGGCCTTATCCTCCTTTATGAGTATAAATAAATGTATAGTATTATATTCCAAGTCCTGTAAGACAAATGGAACGAGTGAACTGAAACCTTTTAGATCCAAAATCTTTTATGCGAAGTCATAGAACAACAAAACAAAACCCAAATTAACATTTAAAAAGCTTCTACTGTGGAGCAACAAAGTCTTTAAATATTATATAATCTGCATTTAAAAAATTGCTCGTCTAACAGGCAGCAGTCTATCAATCATTCTACAAGCTTTTCAATGCCTTTAACATTTAGAAGCTACATGTGGTTTTCCCACAGATCACCCAGCACCCCCAATACTACTACCACAATGAAAGCCTTGAAAATGGCCAGCATGATTACTTTAAGCCAAAATAGATTTAGAAAAATCAGGAATTCATGTAGCTAAAAGTAATGTAACACTATATAAAAGAAGAATCCTATAGAATTTTTTTAATAGTTACCATCCTCAGACCTACATAAACAAAAGAAGTCCAAAAACAATTGTCCAGAGAAAATAAGAAAAGCCAAGATTCAAAGGACCCTGTGGCAGAGTGCATGAGGAGCATATTCGATAGCTAGAATCATAAGCACCTAACACATTTGCATATGAAACTTAATGAGGATCACCAAAGTAGCTTGCCAAAAATTATGTCTGTTAAATGAGCCAACAGTCTATGCAGCACCAACCCCTAAAAAGAACCTCTAGGAAAGACGTAAAATTGTCTTCTGAAATTTGCTTCTTTTATAAAGGCAGAAAGGATAACAAGGGTTTCCTCATAAAATGAAGTGATTGGTCCACTACTAGAACCTGAAGAGTTCTGTATCAGATTTCTTCTTACCCTTTATTACTTGCATGGCTTACTGCTTACCTGCATCAGCACTCTGAAGGGATGGCCATAGCAGGTCCCTTACCAGTTCACCGAAACATGGAAAATATTTATGATGGTACTACTATGTGCTAGACACAACTGGACTGATTCTGCTTGAAAAGGTAAGTCAGTAACTGAGGTTCTTGTTGCCGCATTAAAAGAAAAAATCTATCCCTACTGCCAACAGCAATAAGAAAAGCTAGGATGAAAGAGTTGTTAAAGACTTATGAAAAATTTGAAACTGTTTAAAATTCTCCTTAGCTTCTTTTCTTGCATGTCCACAGAACAGAAAACTTAGGCCTGCCACCTGTCCTAAGCCTGGATCCCATATTAAAAAAATAAAAAAAATAGAAAAATGAGAAACAGCTAATGTGTTCCCAAGGCCTTGGTTACAACAGAAAATGAGAGCCGAGAAGTCTACATTGGCACACATCGAGCTTTGAAAGGTCAGTCCTGCCCTAGCATGGTTCAGAGAGCGTGAAAACCCACCAAGATGAAAATGGAAGCTATTCTGACAACAGGAGGCAGGGAGAAAGTTCAAAGAATTTTCCTCTGCTTCTTTTATAACGAGATACCTTCAACTATTTTTGACAAACAATAAAATGCAAATCTCCCTCACTTTTGTGTTATAAGTTTTTTTTTTGTTTTTAATCTAAGCAACCCATTTGAAAATTAGGGTACTCAGAATAACTTCTTGTATACAGAACTACACATTTAAAAAAGCTTTGTGCAGATTGTTAATCATATTAAAATTACATCATAAACAATGCACTTTACATAAGGCAAATGTTTTATGTTTTTTTCTTTTGACAATCAGGCACCTACATGCAAAATTGCATATTGGAATCCAAACTCAACTATAACACATGTAGAGGAACCCTTAGAAAAATGCACGTGGGAATATGATTTCCTAGTCAGAGACGAGAATATTCTGACCAATTTTCATTATTGCTCTGCAACAAATTTATCTGAGCTATAGATCCTGTTAAGAAAATAAAGCTAAATGGATGTATTGATAAAATACATTAAATATATATACTAGCTTAGTCATTATTCATATTAAGATCAGAAAAGATTTCCACAAGTCATCATAAATACAGAGATGGGATAATACCAATAATCTTGATCACCCAGTTATTGAAACAGAGAACCACATATGTGGGCAATAAAACTTTTGATTTTTATCTTGTGCACCGGATTTTTCCATACAAAGGAATTCTAAATTACAATAGTTAACATATAAGACAGTGTTAAAATAATTCATAACTTGAGTAAAATCAAATGAACCAATTTCTTATGGCTTTAATATCCAGAAGTAACGTATGATCTTAAAGAATTATGCTGATCCGAGATACAAGGAGATCAAGCGCTTCAATAGTTCCTCCTCACACACTAATGATAGCATCCATCCTCTGCCCACCCACCTCCCACCTTTTCTGGTTGTATTAAAAACAATCAAAACTACCTTTCACACACCTGAACTTAATTTCTTCTAAGAGGTGCCTAATAGTGCCTAGGGCTGTACTACCACTTTATATCCATTTTATGATCACTTGATAGGCAGAAACTAAAAAGGAAGACCAAAACAAAACAAAAAATCCCTCCAACCTCCCTTATCAGACGAATGCCTAGTTTCCAGAGGACATCAATCAGTTAAGCAAAACCAAATATTGTAACAGGGAAGAAGGACTGATAAATTGCATACGAATCTCACTGTGCTCCCGCTTAGGCTGGAAAGGGAGTTATTCCAATGAAAGAAAGGGGGGGGGCGTTGTGGAAAGGGGTGAAGGGCTACAGAAAGAGCGAGAGAGAAAGGGAGAGAAAGACATTAAGAAGGCAGTACAGTGAAACCAAGGGTGTTCCAGGGAGAAATGTGACAGAAAGTTCTAAATGAGAATTACAGAAACTATTCCTTCTTAAATAAAACTGTTGTTTAGATGATGAATTCTATAGAAAGTCTCAATTAACTGTCTCTGTTGTAGCATCTAGATGTTTTCTCTTTCATTAAGACTTTGGGGTTTGAATGTACTTTGTCCAAAAAAAAAAAAAAAAGAAAAAAAGAAAAAAAGAAACAAAAAAAACAAAAAGCATTAGAGCTTTATATAGTTCCCAAAGTAAAAAGCAAGAGAAAGATGGGTTTATATAACTGGCTTTTTTACATAAATATTACATCAGGATACATTTCAAGTGAAAACACACAAACACACACACACCCGTCTTCCTTATACTCTTTCTATTTTAAAATTCATTTCATACTTTAAATGTTGTTGGTTTTTCACAAAATAAGTAAAAACGAAGTCAAAACATCTCAAAATAAGTTGCCTTATATCACCTGGAAAATTAACCCACCATACAGGTCACAATGTCTCGTTTAAAGCCAGTTAAGGTGCTGACAATTATGGGACATTTTGCTGCAGCCTAGGGCAACTAGAAAGGGCCATGGATGTTAACTAACTCCCTTCTAAACAGTCTGAGAAAAGGGAAAAAAAAAACTGTAAGTTTCCCCATCTGTTATTTCCCTTTTTTCTTTTTGGCTGTGGAAAAGTAAAATTATGCAAGAGCTTTTGAATGTAAAGGCTGTGTGTGCTTTTTCCCTTTTTGTCTCTGTGTACCGGTTAAGTGATGTTGCGTAACTGAGTACAGAGTAGGCGGTTAGCGTTTACTATTGATTTACACTATGCCATCTAATGAATTCAGAACACTAAAAAGAAAAGAGCAGGAGAGGGAGGGAGGAAAAAGAGCAAGGGAGAAATAGGGAGAGGAATAAAAAGGAACGAAGGAGAGGAAGAAAGAGCTTATTCAGAGAAACAGTTCTAATGACTGGAATAGGTTCATTTTTATTTCTTTTAGCTCTGACTTTTGGTTATTGTTCAGCTCTCACAAAAAAATGGTCTTGGGCTGGTGACCCCAATATTCCAATCCTATTTCTAATAAGGATTAGTGGCAGGTGAATGTCTGAAAGTTCTAATGTGTCAAATTACTTGAAAACCATTTCACTAAACTGTCAGACTCCTCCATATGCATCTATTTATGATTCTCTCTATGCATTTGTGAATCTGTATCTGTGATCACCATTGCTTTGGTCCTACTGGCTTACCCAATCAAAAATGTTATTTGAAATATACCACAGGAATATCATCAGGGCAAAGAGAAATACATTCTATTTTACCCATCTCCTTTAAAAATACATAAAGAACATACTTAGAAATCTTTAAATAGATCACTATTTTACTTTGAAAACAGACATGCCACAAATTGTTTGGCTGAACAAAACAGCCCAGTATAGGACAATAAAAGAGAAATAGGCAAAATGAGGAAGAACACTAAACTGAGGAACAATATGCATAAAGAAATTTAAATAATTTCTTATGTCTATGGAGAGCCTTTAACTTTTGTTTGGGTGGATTACAGGCATTCTCAGTCTTTGAATGCTGCTCAGTGCTTCCCATGCCATATAATGAATTCCCAAAGCTTGGACCAGAAAGAAAGGGTGAAGTTGTTTCTGCTGCTAGGTACAGGTCCTTCCTGTACCTGAGTGCCCTCCTATGGCTGAGAACCACCACTAAGGTGAGAAAGAGAAAGAGACGCTCTCTTTAGTAATCAGCTGAAAAGCTGGGCAGGGAACTTGGTTTCTCCATCAATGTGTGTTTGCAAATAACGACTGGGAGAAATCACAGGAGGTTATCCAAAGGAAAGAACAAGAGTTGGGGTTTCTAGTCATCCAGTTGTCTTCTCTTTTCAGCCATCTGAGCTTAGAAAATATTAAACTGATGCCTACTCTATCCACTTCTCAAAGATGCTTTAATGACCAATGGTGGTATGCACACAGTTGTATACCCAGCACTTACCATGGTGCTTGGCACATTTTCTATATTCAGCAAATATTTATTGAAACTGAAAAATGATTATGGGAGAAATATCTCTGTAGAAAGAGTGCACTAGAAAGGCCTCAGAAAAATATATTCCAATGTTTTCAAGAAATCTTAGGCTATATTGCTCTATCATTAATCTGCAGACAGAATAATACTGTAAAAGAAATATCAGGCTGTTATTTAGGGGTCAGTTGACTTCAGTTCCATTTTATTAGGAAAAAGCTTAACAAAAATTATAATACTGATAACATCAGCAAAGTTTTGTGTTCATTTCCACCAGCCCTTTTGGGCTGTCTTTCATTTCAGTCTTGGGCACAGAAAAGTCCATTTTAATTTCCATGGACACATTCTAAAGAAAGTCATGGGATATCAACGTAATTCATATTTTTAAAAATACTGAGACAAATATAGGCATTTAGTAATGGAAGAGAATATGGCTTTTTGTTTAAGGGCAAGGCAGGTTGAGTTTTGATTAGGTTACACAAATTAAAATTACTAGTAGGACAACCAAGAATGTACTGATTTCCATTTTCTTGGTTAAACAGTTTTTTTGTGTGTGTGTGTTTTTTTTTAAAGAAAAAAAAATTCTGGCTTAGAAAGTCAGAAATGCCATCTTTCAGTTACTTGGAGAATAAGACTTTTAGAAAAATAATTGCAACTACAATTTCTCAAAAATTCCAGTGGAAGATTCAACTTAAAGCATGTTTAGCAATAGTAGCTATATTCTTTTAAAAAATGGGGCTACCATCTTGTTAATTCTGTAGGACTAAGCACATAGATCTTAGTCAAAACCTTCAGGAAGCTTTCTCTCTCTCTCTCTCTCTCTCTCTCTCTCTCTCATTTTGGTCATCTGTTTAATGTAATCGGATTCAGCAACTTCTTTCAATAAGCATCCTGGCAGTATGTCAACAAGATCATTCCATGTACTCTTTCATTTCATGATTCTTAAAAGTGGATGAGAACTTGCCTGTCCTTCTTCATTTTATATATGAAGATTCTGAGGCTCAGAATTAATTTCCTCAAAGGCATATATTTTGAGGCAGAGCTGGGACTAGTATCTAAAGCTCACAGTTCGTTTTTTTCACAGCACAGACTAAATCAAAGTTGTATAAATTCAATCTTATTTTAAATGCCATAGGGGAAGATTTCAAAGGATTCTTTTATAAGACAAGGAATTCTTACATTATGTAAAATGTTCACCTCAAAGCTATCTTATACTTTTTTTTTTAAATCTTAAATGTGAGCCTGCTATTCAAATTGTTGCTTCTTCTTTTCCTTGTCTTAATTTTTGACTCTTCAGAGTCTTTGCCTCCTGTCCTCTCACTTCTACTCTGTGTCTAGTTCATATATGGCCCTTCCTGACTTTATATTCTTCCTTCTTTCTCTCTTTTAATCTGTTTATCCAAACTTTTATTTATTCTTGTTCCTCATAGAAATGATTTCCTTGTTAATGTGATATCCTCAGAAATTATAAAGGAAGAAAAAGTGTAAATTTAGTATTATTACAATGAATAGGCCTTTGATTTATATTTAAAACAAAACTGCAGTAAGATATTGACAAACAGAGTAAACTAAAGCTATAGGCTTCCCTATAGAAAGTTAGAGCTGTCTAGACCTCCGTATTATCAATATAGGGGATAGCATTTCAAAGTATCTCATCAAAGACAGAGAGCAAAGGCTCATGATCTCCAGACCACTCATTTCCCACCACACCAGGACACCTTTTGTTTCCCTTTTCTTTCTTTCCCTTCTACATTACAGATATTTGAGACTGATTACGGCACAGCAGGAGGAGACCCAGAGAAATCTCAGTGGCTTAATGTGGTCAAACTCTCAATTCCAAAAGAAAGTCAGAAAGACCTGCACACTAAAATTGTACTTACACAGAAAATGAACTCTGAGGAGGTTAAAAGAGTCTTCTGACACAAGAAAGTAGTCTCTGGATAGCAGGGACATTGCTGCCAAAATCATTGTAATTAAGATTGGGTCATTGTTTCCATTATAAACCTTATGCTTATAGGGTTTGTAATTCAGTTAAAATGATCAGCTGTAGAGGCTGAAATGCAGCTCCAAGTATCTTAGAGTGGGAGGTGTTTCTCCCCTCCTATTCCTTAAAAAAGAAAACACATAGCAACTATTTAACAATTTCAATGAGAGTTGTATTCTGACCCTTCCCCTACAAAAGGTAGTTAATCAATGAGCTTAATCTAGAGTGAGCCAAGGTGAGCAACATCCACTGTGGAATGAAGCACATTAACCTGGCATATGAATGGGCAATAAAAGTATTTCCTATTATTTCATAAGGCTTAATGTACACCACTCTATTCCCCTGTATTGATGTGAACAGGCTTTCAGCAACACTTTGTTGAAAAGTCTTCCACTTCTCTTTGTTAACTTAATATTGTAGGAAACATTACAATTACAGGAGACAGGAATTTCTGATGGTTTCCTTAGATTTCTTTCCTCCTAAGCTCGTTCTCAGGGTCACTATTAGATAATCAATAATTTCTAAAATCCCTTGCTCCTGTTTCTTTAGCATTGTCTACAATATCTGATAGTTGCAGTATAATGCTATGTGCCACCATGGTGTGGAGGGACTGGGGAGGAAATCATGGCTATATATTAAAATTAACAGGCCGAGGAAACTGGAATTTATTGAGTACATACTATATGACATATATTCCATTAATATTATGTCATTTAATACAAACCTGTGGTGAAGTAGCTGTGGCCCATGTTTTACAGATTAGCAACACAGTTAAAGAGCTGTTAGCTAACCTGCGTAAGGAAACAGAGCGAATTAAAAAAGTGGCGAAGTGAGGTTTGAATCAAGATCTGTTTGACTCCCTGGCCCATATGCACTGCAATGCACTGCAACACCAGAAACAGAATATGAAACCAACTAACTGAAAAAAAAAATTCTCCATGCCAATGATGAGAGAGCTACCTCATGCTCCAAGTAGGAGGTAGAAAGGGTAAATGACTCCTAAAAAGAGATTCTTGCTTTGCTCTTGGCTCTGATAAATCCCTGTTTATTCATATGCAAATATCCAAATGCATATTTGGAAAATGTTTTGTCTTAGATAAGAAAATGCACAATCTCCTAGAAACCTTTAAATGAGACCAGACATTTGAATGTTTACAAAAATTCCTTTAAAGATTTATATTAGGAGAAAGTTTTAAAACATAACGCATAAAACAATCAGATGATTGGTTAGGCATGGTGACTATAGTCACCATGGGAGTCGCTTTGGGAGGCTGAGGTGGGTGCATGGCTTGAGCCCAGGAGTTCCAGACCAGCCTAGACAACATGGTGGAACCCCACCTCTACAAAACACAGCAAAAAAAAAAAAAATTAGCAGGCATGGTGGCATGTGACTGTAGTCCCAGCTACTCTGGAGGCTGAGGCTGAGGCTGAGGCTGAGGATTGATTTAGCCCAGGAGACTGAGGCTGCAGTGAGCCATGATCGTGCTACTGCACTCCAGTCTGAGCGAGAGAACGAGACCCTGTCTCAAATCCCCCACCCCCAAAAATCAGATGATTAATACAACATTAACACTTCAATCTGGATGTGTGTTTTGTGTATGTGTGTGTCTATGTGCATATAAACATACAAATATACACATACACAAATTTTTTTGTCTTTGCCAAAATTTCTGGTAATTATTATAAAGTACTTGACAAAAGCTAAACAGTAAATATGCTACACCAGGAGAAAAGGAAACAGAACAAGAAAAGAGGAGTACGGGTATGTAAATACTTCCCTCAGAAATCTAACCCTAAGACATTTTGTAAGCTAAATGGGACATAGTACTTTAGTCTAAATTGTGTGTGTGTGTGTGTGTGTATGTGTGTAAAGATAAAGGAGTTTTAATATGTCATTTTGGCAAGTGATTATTTTTCTGAAATCTTTGCTGAATCGTTTTATGTAGATATACTATAATACCCTTGAATAAATAAACACTTGTTCAAGTTAACATTAGAGCTTATCAGGTAAATAACAGAATTAAAAAAAATCTGTAGTCTGAAACACTGTAAAGTGTGCCAACTTTACACATTACATTATTTGTTCAAAATAATTTGTAAATTGAAAAGTACTCCATTTTATTCACACAATGCAATTTTTTAAATGAATCTTACACAAGTTTGTGTGTGTGTGTGTGTGTTAGAGAGAGAGAGAGTGTGCGTGTGTGATCCTCAAGACCACTAAGGCAGTCTTTAAAAATATTTTAAAACCATAATTTGGAGAAGAACTTAACAACAAAGTAACTGAAGCCAGATTTGAGAGAAGAAGAATGAACAGTTCTTCAGGAAGCACCAATACATTCCTTAACATTCAATAAGTCTTTATTGCTTTGCCCTTCCTTCCTTTTTTTCCTCCAGTCTAAACTCTGATGTGGAGCAGAAGTTACGAGGAACACATATTCTGGACCCTCTTCTCTCATCCCTGTAAGGAAAACCAATGGTAGACTAATGGTAGACTAATAGTAGACTAATGACAGAAAAAGCAATTGCAACAACTTTGGCAGTTTTGTGGTACTGGGAAAAAGCAGGCTTTGTATTTGTACATTTCAAGGAATTTCTTCAAATTTTAGCTTCTTTGAATGTTCCTACAACAAAGCTGAGGAGGAGATAAGATCTGTTAGGGAAATAGATGAGGTTTAGAGAGGGAAAAAGGAGGCACTACATTTTTTTTTTTTTTCTCCAAATAGCATTCAAACACATGAGCAAGATATAACTTGCAACATTAAAAAGTAAATTAGCTAGCTAAAAATAACTCACAATACCCTTCTCACTAAAACAAAATAAAATAAAGCAAAAACTCACAACCAATTATTTTGACTGGTAAAAACAGACAGTGATATGAAAGTAACAGATGGAAGCCCAGTTTTACTCACATAACACACTCACTAAAGACAATTGCAAGCATCCCCATGACAATAACTTAACAATGGTCACTTTAGCCTGAGATATCTCCTTTAGGTGAGTTTCCTTAAAGACTTCAGAGGGGCTTGTAGAAAATACTGTGGAATGAAACCAACTCATCTGTCTATACCTAGAAATAGGCGAGAGTTGCAAATCACAGCCTGTGGACAAAAGGGATCCAGGTGTCACATTTGCCAAATCTTTTTGCAAGACTGGAATAGCTTTTCTTATTTATTTTTTGTTGTATGGCAGTATTTTTAGGAGAGGTGACATTTCTGTACTTTGAAAAACACAACACTACACAGCACCTAAAAACTTTCCTAAATCAAATAATTAACAGTAATAAATCTTCCTGCTAATTTCTCCTCAAAGTTGAAAGAAAGGTTATTTTCTTACCTTACACTGTGCCTTCTGATATGACAGTGTCAATCAGTCAATAATTTCAATGTCAGTTACTGATTTCCAACTCTTTTATTACAAAGATTTCAAGCAATAATGAAATGGTGCTGATCTGCTTGCTTTCACTCTATATAACGTCTATATTTATATGCTTATGCTTCTATTTGGATCTATATTTATCTGCTTTATCTGCCTACAGTGCATCTGTTTCTCATACACACAGACATATATTTATATATATACACACATACTGTATATATATATATAGGTTATATATAAACACACATACCCACAAAAATGTATGAATGTATGCTAGTGTGCTTACTTCAACAACCATGCAGGTGTATAAATATTCAGGCACATGACAAATATACAAAGAACATAAATGCACATGTAAACATAGTTACACAGGAAAAAGAATATCTTAACAACAGCCCTGTCTGCCATACTTGGCTGTTGGCCTTTTAGACTTACACACTGTTGAATGATATGTCATAGACTACTCTGAGATGGAGAAAAATCTTCTGAAGGCAAAAGTATATAACTAAATCAAGATAATGCATTCTAACTCGCTCATTTTCACAATGAGGAGTTTCAGATACTAAGGTGAAGAGCAAAGATTTTACAGCTTTCTGGAGGCAGAGCTGTAAGTTTTACTCAAGTCTCTGCCTGCTAGACAAATGCTCTCTCTACTACTATGCTTAATTGAAAGGATGAAAACAATTTTTTCAAACTCAATATTATTATTTTCTAATTGCCACTCTTTCCCATTCTTCCCTTTTCTTGCTGCATGAAATGTAAACAACCAACATTCACTGAGGATCAGGCACTGTTCTACATATTCTATATGGACTGTATCATTTAATCTGTATAATATCTCTATATAGTAGGTATTATTATTCAAAATCTTAGTTTAGTGAATTAAATAACTCATTCAAAGCTACACAGCTAGTAAGGAAAAGGGATGAGCTCCCATAATACTCAAGACCCATGTTTTTCCCACTTAACTATGATGCCTTCCTTAATACATATTTGAATGTAATACTAACCCTTCCCTCACCATCACAGCCTGATAGTCTCAGAAATCTAACATTTGATCGTTTCAGAACACATGACAAGTTTAATGCAGAGGTTCTCTCAGCCTGAGGAAAAAAAGTAAAGATAAGTAGAGCAGGTAGAAGTTACATCCCTAGTATGCAGCACATGCCCTATACTAGAGAACTGAAATATGCAAAATTCCCCCCAAAAAATTATTCCAATGATAGTGTGATGTGATTTAAAGCCTTAATAACTTACAGTCTATGAACATTTTATGTCTTTTGCAAAGGATTATGGCAAATTGGTAATACTGAATCAGATCAGAAATAGGACCACAAGAAGGCAAAGGGAGAATAGCAAAAGGAAGAAAGACCCACACCCACTTCTTCCTCTCTTGGCACAACACTTCCAAAAACAAACACCCATTAAAAACAACAAAGCCAGTATCAAAATTTGGTATTTCCCCCCACTCAAGTGTTAGAGACAAATTCAGAAAACCAAGTCTACATAAGGTAGGTAGTTTTATACAAATCTCTTCAGATAGTAACCAGTTGTGAGCCATCCCAGCACAGATTTTACACTTTGGCCGGCCAACCCAGAACTCAGCACAGGGAGATGTCATGTGGATTTGTGAAACTCCCTGGGGCATACTGCATCCATAAGCCAAAGAACAGAAATTATACTGATCCATACATGCAGTTCTTCATCTGTGACATATTGATAATTACTCTTCATTTGCAAATTAAATCCTAGTTATAAAAACAAGTTTCAGACATTTGTCACAAATGGCACGTTTTACTTGACTCTTTCATAACACTATCTAGCCACGGTCTATAGGAAATTGGGGCTACCATACTCCCATATTGGTCACGATATTATAGGCAGAATATGACGTGGAGAAAGACAGAGAGAGACAGACTTGAGTTCGAATCCCAGGTTTTCCATTTATTAACAATAAAGCTTTAGGCATATCACTTAAACGGTTCTGAAACCTCATTTTCATCATCTGTGGAATAAAGAATAAAACCATCTATTTTGCAGGAACATTGTGAGGATTGGAGACATCCCAGCACAAAGTCCCCCTCATAAAAAGGGGGCATTAAATATAATTATTATATGTTTAAGAAGGCTATTTGTATGTGACTTTCTCTTATATAAATGATACATAAATCTGGGAGTAACAGAAGATGTGAGGTACTTTTTATGCTGTTTTAATCAAAGACAAACTTTTTGGTGATCACATGTGTTCCATGTAAAAGTGGAAATAAAAGCATATCACAGTGTAACATTTTCAGTGGACGATTTTAAAGCACTTAATAACCCTTGACTTTTTGTGATTGCTGGCATCCACATTTAACAGTTGGGCAAAATGGGGTGCAGGGATACATCCTCCAAATCAATAATAATAATAAAGAAATCACCAGCAGGGGTTAGTAGAATGCTTGTTTTCAACATGTAAATCCCACAGTGTCCAGCTAAGGAATAATTGCTGCAAGGTCACAGATACAAAGGGCCACATTTTCCCCAAAGCTCTTCGAGATTATTCACTGAGGTCAAAACATTAGGTAATGCTGTGTACATCTGCTGAGATAACAAGGGTGAGTCAGGGTTAGGTCACGGTTTCAGGTTAGAGGGGTGGGGTGAAGAGCGGCTTTCAGATCAAATGATGAGAGTAGTTTAATTTAAGCAAAGAACAAGCCATACAGTATTTTAAGTAAGAGGGGAAAAAGGGGGGTGCAACTACAGCCAAGAGAAGGTGGGTGGGAATACAGATCCTGTGGGGCTCAAATGGGTAACTGTGGCTCAAAGAGGAAACCCACCCACGTTCACACACACTGAGAAGTGAACAAAAAGCCCAGGGTGCAGCATAAATCCTGCTATCCCAATAACACACACAGATGTTCCACCATTGTTTTCTTTTATGCACATTTTAATTAAGAGATCAGAATCAAGCATTACAATGTTATTAAATGGCTTGTTTACATTTTCGCTATATGTCATTTATAATGCATTTTCTAAATGTGTGTATATCTATTCAGAAGGAATATCTGGAATTTTTATATCAGTGCTACAGTTGTCCCACTAACTCACAACCATTTTTGCTAACCAAATACGTGTCAGAAATCCTTTTCAGTTTAAGCTATGGGACAGGAGCTCTCATTCTTTAATTCTCAGTCAAGCAATTCCCTATCCCCAATCACACCTCCTTTAAGCATGACGAAGTCCACCATAGTACTTCAAGACAATAGGAAGGCCAGGTACACTGGCAACCTTTCTGATTTTTCACAAGAGTCCCAATTTCAAATATTCTCCCGTTGTCCTCACAAGAAAACAGTCTTCATATACATGCCAGACCCTTTCCCTAGAGCAGTTTTGAAAATGTCAGGAACTTGAAGCTACCACATGAAGGACCCTGACCTATGAATGTCCCCTGGAGGGGACACAGTGGAAGATGTGGGAACTAGTAGATTTTTTTTTTCCTCCCCACAATCCATCTCCTATTTGCAGTCTACAACTTATCCCTATTTGCCTGGGCAGGAATTTGAGTTCTCTACATTATTCTGGAGTTAAAACAAGTATGCCTTTCCCGTCTCTCAGATTCCACAGATATCAAGACTGATGCACGCAATCCACCTGCACATGTGGATCACAGGTATCCTGTAGTTTGCCTGCATCATATAGCTTAATTACTTTTAACCACAGGGCATTGTCCTAGAAGCCCACTATTTATATGGTACCTTATCAATCATAGTTCTTGGAATTGTAAAGTCTCAGAAAGCAGGAATCACATCTCCTCCATGTTCAGTTAAACGCCTAATGCATTGTGAGTGTTCAGTTAGGACAAGTAAGAGAGGTAAGGTTTTTTTCTTTCTATTTGTTTGTTATCCAGGATAAGCAGAATGCTTGTACAGAACATGCATAAGAAAGAAATGCAATCTAATCTCACTGTCAATTTATATTCTGTAAACGGTCTCATTTGCAGCATAAATGTCTACAAAAATGTTTCGGTTACTCTAAGTGTAAACCTTAAGGTAAGAGTTAAATTAAGTCCACTACAACTGGTGGACCAGAAAGGACTCAGAGAAAAGCAACAGCATGGCTTTGAATCGAGTCACTTTTGGAAGAAAACTTTAAGATGTTACCACCAAAAAAATAAAACTGGCAAAATGCTCTGGAGGGCATCTTAGCAATACACATCAAAAACTTAAAAATATATGAAGACTGTTGACCCAGAAATCTCAACTCTAGGAATGTATCTAAAGGAAATATTCAAAGATCTACACAAAGATTTAGAAGCAAGAATATTTATCATGGCATTATTCATAATTGTGAAAGACTGGTAACCTTGTCTGACAATAGGGAGTTGATTAAATAAATGATAGTACATTCCTAGACTTAAATACTATGCAGTTTAAGAAATCATATTTTATATACCACTTAATTATATGAAGAAATAGTTTTGGAATATTGTTAAGTGAAAAGGCATATAACCAACAATATATGTACAGGAAAATACATTGTTTAAGCAAATATTGCTAAGTTAAATATTGTTAACTTAAATATTGTTCAAGAAGTGATAGTTGTGTACACGCAAGGTGGAAAAAGACCAGAAAACACTAGAAGTGCTTGTTTCTGGGTAGAGAAATTATAAATAATTTTTGTTTATTTGAGCTTTTCCATAATAAAAGCACATTTATTTTATAGTAAAATATTACTTAAAATATTCATCTATACCAACCTTCCTTCTCTAAAGGCCTAAAAGTGACTCTCTGTAGGCACTTTTTTGTCTCTAGAAGTCTTCCTTCTCCTGTTTTTATAGATGTATGTGTTGCATTCTAAAATCTTAAGTATTTGGGACTATGTAGTTATAAAAGATACCCTACCTCTTACACAAATACAAAATCTTATTAGCTCTGTGGTTTTAATCTTAGGTTCCTCCATAGAAAAAATACCAATTTCTCTTTAAGTCCTATATTTTGCTTTCAATTCAGCCTCCATAGTATTAATTAGCTACATTATTTAGGCCTGCAGCACAACACTTTCATGGTACTTCTCATTCTCACAGTTCTTTGTAAGAGACACCACCCCTCTCATGGTTCTTACTCATCCCTACACCCACACTTGACCATAGGTAATTGTGCAAGAGACCATAAAGTAGAAAGAAAATGAAGGAAGCCTTAAAAGGCCAAGGTAGTTCCAAGTTATAAAACAGGGAAAGGCTGTTTATTAGTACTAAAGGAAAATTTAGGCAGAATTGTGGAGAAAATCCAAGCCGTAATACTTAACAGTGAACTGGAGTAAAGATCCAGGAGCTCCTGGTGCAGGGAGAGACAACTCTACCTATCAATCCAGTACATGCTACTCACATAGGACTATTAATTCTAGTAAATCACCACAGCTTTAGGAGGGGCAAATTGTTCTGGAACAGGCTCCCTGTGGAAAATACAAGTGCTAAAGCCTTTCCATAGCCTATAGTCAGGACTTCCAGAAGTAATATCCAGGCATCTTCATTTTAAGCTCCAAATGTATATTCCGAAGTATACTAGAGGTGAGAACCAATGGGCTACTGGGGAAGTTCAAATCCCTTAGCTCTAGCCAACTTTTATAAACTCATCTCCCTTAACGTCACAAACACATACACTCTGCTCATGCTAGGCCAGTGTCCTTATTCTCTAACCTTGCTCCGTCATAAAGAGAAAGCTAGTTTATGTCTTTGTACAATCTACTTATGACTTTATATCTTGAAAACTCTGACTGCTCCTTACTACCTATTCAAATGTTCACTAATTCCAACAATGGGTTAGAGTTTCACCTCCCTACTAATTCACACTGATTTTTCCCCACGTTAAACTACAGAATCTGTGTCTTCCCTACTTCTACTGTTATATCATTATGAAACAATAATTTATGTTTGTCTTACATCTCAATATGATCATAAACCATACGTGTCCTTAGAAAGTGTTCATATGGTTTTGCTGGTACCTCTTTGCAAGGTATATCAGGTAATTAAAAAAAAATAGCAGAGTGAATTGACAGCAGTACTTGCATGTTCATCATCAAATAATATGGAACATGTATATTTGTCTCCAAAAATTCTCAGAGTTCATTCCTCATACCCTGTAGGCTTATGCTGTAAAGAAAATACATATGCAGAAATAAAAACAGAGTTTGAATCTCCAGTCCTAATCCTTCCTGTGAAGTCCTGTCTCACGTACCTAACTGCCTACTACATCTCTTTATTTGGAAAAGAATTTCAAATTCAACATGCTCCAATACTAACTCATAATTATCTCTTTCCCAAATCTGCTCATGTCTCCAAATCCCCTATAGCTCCCAACTCCATGGGATATGGCCATTTATCCAGTGACTGAGGTGAAACACCTGAAATTCATCACACCTCATGTCTCTCTCATGTAAAACCACATTGAGACCCTCAGCAGCTTTTGTCAGCCCTATCTTCAAGTTATGCAGAGTTGAACCACTTTTCATTCCCTCCTGACTGCCATTGCCCTTCGCATAACTGGGCTACTACAATAACTACTACATGCTCTTCCTCTATCACCCTGGCCCTGTTAGACTGTTCTCCACAGTGTAGCCCTGGAACTCTTTTAATACGTAAATGAGATCATACATGCTTAAAAAAATCCTCTATAACTTTCTGTCAGTTTTTACCATGGCCTACGTGAGCTGGTCCCTACTTATCTACATGATCATTCTGACTTAGGTCCACCTGAGCCACACATTTCTTCTTGCTCTTCCTGGAAAATTCCAAGTTGTTCTTACTTCAAAGTCTTTATAATATCCATCCCCTTTCCCTAAAATGTACCTCCTGCTCATCACCACATGCTTAGGTTCTTCTCATTATTTAAATATTTGCTCAAATATCTTCTGCTCAGTGAGACCTTTCCTACCTACCCTATTTCAAATAACACTTTCTAAATTATATATCCCTATTTTCTACCTCCTTATTATGCATTATTTTCTTCGTAGATCTGATCATTATTTAAAATGATATTTTTTGTTTACATAATTATTGGTTGTCTCTCCTTCCACTATAAAACAAGTTTCATAGGAAACTTTGTTTAATTTCTCACTATATTCCCAGTAATTAGAACAATGTCCGAAACATTATAGGTGCTTGATAGCTATTAAATGACTGAATGAATAAGTAGATGAATAAAGTGTTCCAGTACTTATAAATCTCATCCCAGTCACATAAACTTTAAATAGAAAATCTTTATTCTGCATGGTGCAGCGGCTCCTCTGGATTGTCCCAGAGGCCTCTATTCTTTCCATCTGACTGCACAGGCCAGTCTGGGAAACCACCTACATGCAATAGCTCACATCTTATAATACACTTCTTGGGAGGAGTAAGTCAAATTAGATAGTTAACTAAAAATGATATCGCTGAGTTTATAAAGGAGATGTTTTCCCAGCCCAACTGGTCCTGGTAGGTTAGACTGGTATCAAATGCTGACATGGCAATCTTGTACTTGATGAACTGTCAATCTGGAGAGGAGTGAGCTATACTTTTATACTATTCATTTTGTGAAAATTCCAAGTATAGTTCATCTTTGTACCCACAATGTTAAGAACATTGCTGAGCAGACAGTAGAGCTTCAATAAATGTTTATTCAACAGACGAACAAACTAATCCATGAAGTAAACAACATTCTAAGTGCTATTCTTCTATGTCTAAGCTTTGATGACATATGCTATATAAAATTCATTCTTGCAATTTTCCTTCATAGATTAGATTGAAAAACTCATTGTGAAGGACCATGTCTTATCCATCTTGTATCCCAAGTTCTTAGTACGGTGCTGGATGTAAAAGGAAGAAAAACTCCAAAGAAAAGGATAGAGAAGTTAGAAGTCCTGGCAGCAATCAGTGAGTATTAAAGAATGCCGGTCTGATGTGATTATCAGATGTTAGGTGATGAAAATCATGCCAGCTAACATATGGATTTCTACGCTGTTTCTGTGTAAGACTACAGGGGATCAGAGTTGAAGGTGATTATTTACTATGAAACTGCTACTTTCCAGAGTTACATGATCAAAGTGCTAGAAACTTAATGCATGAAAATCTACACTTCTTTACTCAACCTCTCTTATAGTTATATAAAATTCCTTAGCAAATTAATGCTATAAAAAAGAGTTCAGGCCAGGTGCGGTGGCTCACACCTGTAATCCCAGCACCTTGGGAGGCTGAGGCGGGCTGATTACCTGAGGTCGGGAGTTCGAGACCAGCCTGACCAACATAGAGAAACCTCGTCTCTACCAAAAATTCAAAAAAATCAGCCGAGTGTGGTGGCACATGCCTGTAATCCCAGCTACTCGGGAAGCTGAGGCAGGAGAATCCCTTGAACCCAGGAGGCAGAGGCTGCGGTGAGCTGAGATCACGCCATTGCACTCCAGCCTGAGCAACAAGAGTGAAACTCCATCTCAAGAAAAAAAAAAAAAAGAGTTCAGTTTGTTCACTAAAGGGCTCAATTTGTTCACTAAATAAAATGATACAACAGTTTGTTCATGAAATCAAAGCCTTTTCAAATATAAGAAGCAACAGAGATGACAAAATATATAATGTAACTATTAAATCAATATGCCTTGCAAGTATCCATCATGGTTATAGTACTAATTGCCTTGGTTTGTCCAAGACTGAGGACGGATGTGAGCTTTTCCGTGTTCAAACAGAGAAAGCTCCAGGCTAGTCAGGACAAGTTGGTCACCCTAATAATGGTATAACCTGCTAAGCTGAATATCAGTTATTCCGATTTATTTATATGTCAGATCTATAGGTACGTGTAGAATATATCATAGATAACTAGGTATTACTAGCTTATAAGATGATTAAGAATTAGTCTGTACTAGTATACCATATGAAGTGCAAATCCCTTGTTTTATTTTCTCTTCATTTCCCCTCCCAATGTTGGACTTCTTATGTTTTTAAATTGTACACTTATATTGATTTTATTATAGTCAAATACATTAATTTGGGGTGTTAGGACAATTTCTTTTCCTTCAGAAGAAAAGGGAAAGTGAGTAGCAGCAATGGAAATGGGTCTCAATTGACGCACGAGCTCATCTGTTTTTCACAACCCCAAGTGTGGTAATTCCCCGCAGAATTAAAATTTCCTAACACAGAAATTAAAATTTTCCTCACTGAAAATGCCGGCTTTTTACATATTCCAAAACTGAACACATGAAGATTGAACTGCAAAAGTAAGGCAAGATCTACAGAACTATCCCAGCCCTAATTCTGCCTAGATATTTATTATAAGACAAACAGACAGTCCCCTGTGGTCTCCTTACGGTCCTGATGGCCCCCTCAAAGCGTCATCTGGCTTTAAGAGAACTTCAAAATAGTAATTGGTCTTTGGGCACAGAAGAGCCATTGGAATCTGGATTAGAGTCTGAAAAATACTGCATTTTCCAAAGAGATTACAATGCCAGGCTTTGAACACTGAAGGGTAATATCTGCTTTCTAAGTATCTCTGGTCAGTCTCAGTAACTAGACCTACTTTTGAGGCTCCATTTCTGTCTTTTAAATTTAATGATAAAAAAGAAATATCTAAATTTATAATATACGTGAAACAGTGAAATTAGGAGAAAAATTCTATTTGATGTGTGTCTATTTTTTTAAGCTCCCATGACTAAAAAGATCAACAGTTACCTACATTTGTAATATTTATGCCTCCCAGACTCGGTGTAATGAGTTTCATCTCTGATCGAATTTTTATAACTGACTTTCACTTACCTGTGAAATAGGTAATAGGAAGCCTTGGTAGGTGTTTTCCCTAAAGAATCAGATGCAAAAGTTAGACCTACTGCAAAGAATAAAGAGAAAAAAATGTCACTCTAATATACTACTACTGTATTCCTCTGCTTTTTGCAGGAAAGGAAAGCTATCATCCTAGACAGAAATACTGAAATAAGTGAAGTACAGACGAGTGATTGATCAAAATCTGAAAATCATAGTCTTCAGCTTTCTCTTCCATGAAACCATGGTGTGTCCTCTTAACTTTGGCCAAGTGCTCCGCTAAGATAATTCTTCCATGAGATGAACATGTTTCAGAGCAAAACCTTATTTTAACTGATGGTTTTAAAAAGCCCAACTCTACATTCTGCTCAAGGCTTTGGTTACGTAGGTAAGCCAAAACAGAGGAGACATGACTTCCTCCATTAAACTGGCTGGAGCCCAGGTTACACTAATTCAGCCTAAATAGAAAACCTCTGCTTTTCAATCCCTTTGTTCTCTTGGATGTCACAGCTTCCTGCTCTATTCGCTTCCTTTTATAGTCTTCTCTCACCAAGCATTTCAGGAAAAAAAAAAAAAAAAAAGCTAAATAAAGATCACAGCCTGTTCCATTGTGTCCCCTTCTTCTTCATCATCTTCTTTTCCATTTGTGCAATGTTGTGGCACCTATTAACTACCAATGTTTTCAGAATGACATTATACAAGGTGCAGGCTGTACCACTGTGCCCTAAAAATATCAACAACTGCATTAGTCTCACAATAATTAATGGCAGGCATTATGCAAATGACAACTTTTTCGCTGCAAAATAATGACATTTCTTCATTTTGAGCAGAGTTATGCAAAACAATGAATTTAGGATGATAAATCACACAGGAGAATTAAGAAAGCCATAACGTTCCTGCCCAGGCAGGCAGAAAGATAGACAGACCAACAATTTAGAAGACATTGTTTGTTCTCACACCACTATAAAAAATCATAGCCAGTCGGCCATTAATGTGTGTAGGTTTTTTTCCTTCTCCCCTTTAGGCAACAATGCATAAGGGGATGCTAAATTCTAGCAATTGGATCATTACAAGTCACAAGCAAATTTTTCTTTATTAACCTTAATAAGTCATTCACTCAGAGACTATAGTCATCAAGCAAATAAAAAGTATCACATGCCATTCTGCTACACATTAACTAATTCCTTATGCAAACATCACAACATATAGCAATTACTGCCGCTCAAAAAAACAAAGTCATTTTCAATTTATTTTATTGCTTTTATACTTGGCCATTTCCTGTAGCACATTATCGTTTCTTTCCATAACAACCCGAGGTGGAATGAAGAAGAATTTCAGTAGCAATGAGCCCCTTCCTCTAGCCACCTTTGTCATACCTTTTTCCCCTCCTGGGGGCTTTTAAGGAAGGTTAGGGATAAGGTATGTGTGTGCTCCTTGACAGGAAATGTCCATCAAGCTCTGAGAGAAATGGTATATTCAGCTCCTATTCTTGCAGCACAGAGTGTGGGGTAGGCAGAAAGATCCAAGTCTGTCTCCCACATTTGCTACCATAACACTGGCAGCTTTCCTTTATTCAGTAAAACAAGGTAAAAGTGCAGGCTTAGAGCTGTCCCTAACAGGTGAACATTAAAGTCAATATATGCTATTTTGACCTGGATATAGTAATGGTTAATGAGAATTATGAGGCTAGTTCGTCTTGCTTCATTCAGCACATAACTTGTCCCTTCCAGAATGCTGAATGAAGAGCAATAATAAATACTGAACACTACCCCCCAACATGCACAATATTAAATAAGATCTTTGTGTGTGTGTGTATGTTTTTAATTCTATAACATCCTTTATCCAAGACTCCCAGGATGTGAAACAAATGCTAAACAAACCTTACGCATTGCTAGCAGATTCTTTTAGCCCATTTTACAGACTGACAAATGGGTTCTGAGCAACTAGAGGCTTTACACAAAGTTGGACTGGAACAGGTCAGACTATCTTTCTAATGTTCTAACCTCTGAGGCCCGTGGCCTCTTTCTCATAATCATGAGCATTCTTTCCTGCTGATAATTATGCTGTAAACACCCAGTACATGTCCCTTTTCACACAATAGGATGATAATCTCTCTCTGTTCTCCTAAATCCACAATCCATTTCCCCCTTTTTAAGGTAGAACATTTCCCAAATACACATGGGAAAAGCTCCCTTTTCAGTTTCTGCTCCTGAAGGTAATAACATTTTGCAGTTCTCCTTAAATAAAATCCAGCCCATGCTGGATCAATAAGAATGATGCCCATTTCCCTAATGGCAGCCGATTGCCATTTGCTATTCAAATCAGACTAGATAAATTACAGTACATGCCAGGGAACAGGCCAGTGAATTAAGACAGGCCTCCAGAGGACCAGCGATATTATTAATCTTTTAAGACACTATCATATTTCTTCTTGACAGTGTGCGTAGACTCACAGACACACTGCACCCAGATTGAAATATCAGCTGCTGAAAAAAATCAATAGTGTTAGAAACACAATAATTTTTGGTCTGCAGGGCCTACACTAAGCAACACTTGTACCCCTCCTGTGCCATCTCTTCTCCCACTTGCCATTTGCCATATTCGCCTCCTACCTTTTTGCTCTTCCCTTTTCATTCTCTGGCTTTAAAAGCTTGTAAGTCCAAATGACAAGATATTATGAAGAGGTTTCCACTGCTAACATTGGCCATTGTGGTTACAGAGTTGATTTTTCATGGGTTGTTTGAAATGCAATTTTACTAGTCTGGCAAAATGTTTTGGCGTGGGATTGTTTTTCCTATGAACTTAATATAGATCTTCAACTCTTGTGCACTTGATTCTGTATTACAAAGAAATGCAAATATTTAAAGTGGTGGCCATACCTGAAAGTTCTGAGGAAAGTGGAATGGACAGACAGGAAAGTAATGGAAACCTGGCCCAGAGATGAAAAAAAGTGTGTGTGTGTGTGTGTGGGGGGGTATTCACTGAAGATCCAGGAGAATAAACAAAACAAAACAAAACAAAACAAAACAAAAGGCTATAGGGGAGGTGTATGTAGAGCAGAACATGGTAGGAAGAATATTCTACTTAGATTCTGAAAACTTGTGGTTGACCTCTGCCTCTGCTGCCTGCACACTGTGTAATTTCGCCAGTTACTTACCCTTGAAGAGCCTTGGTTTCCTTTTCTGCTAAAATAAAACAATATAATCACCTACCTCATAGCATTCTTGTGAGGGTTAACTAACAAGATGTGTGTGTTTTCTAAATAATAAAATGGTGAATGATATAAACTTATTTCTACTAGAGAGAGGTTTATGAAATGTGTCTGCTTTTTTCTTTTTTCATAGATACAGAATACCATAAAGGAACTTTAGATGTTAACAATAAATAAGCAAACTGATAGCCACAGAAAGGTTATTTAGGTTCACATTACCAGTAGCTAGTAGAACTTTAAGTAGACCAAGATCTGTTGGATCTGAGCCAGTCCCTTTTACATTTTACCAGATAGATTTTGCCTTTTCCATGTCTCTTTCTACTAGAGATTTGAGGCTTTGATTCTTTTTCATGTTGCTTTTCCACTGGGGAGTCAGATAAACAAAATGCCAAATAAGAAAACAAAAACAAAAACATAAACAAAACCTACCATATTTGTGTATATTTATATGCGATTCTTTTGATCCCAAGTCTCTCTCCAGTTTACCCCCATTTTGATTCTTCCTTTCATAACAAACTTTATTAGAAAAATTGTCCATATTAGTTATTACCATATCTTCACTTTCTATTCTTTTCTCAACCTACTCCAATCAGGCTTTTATTCGTTCCACTCTACCATATCTACTGTTGCCAAATGCAATGGTCACATTTTAATTTTCATCTGACTCAACTTCTTGGCAACAATTTAACACAGATAACCACTTCTTTTCCTTCTTGAAACTGTAATATCTTTTGGGATACCCCTCTTTTCAATTTTCTCTACTATTTTACAGGGCACTTAAGCCTATTTAAGTCTCATCAAATTTGAAATCTGTTACTAGTAATTCATTCTTATTTCTGAATTGGGATAAACACAGTATATTTAGAAAAACAATGGACTCTCAGAAGGTGCTTGTGAGATATCCAGGTTTTGATGGTCTTATTTTGTGACTTTGATATACAAAAAAGAGTAGAAAATTTTATTCTTGGTTTGGCTTGAAGCTTTTTTATTCCACATATCTCATGGCAAAATTTATTAACTACTTTTGAAAATTCATAAGTGATCATTTACCTAGATCCACTTAATCACTCCACCCAGTTTCTTCAAACAATTGTTCTTTGAGGTCTACATGGAAAGAAGTAAATACGAAATCCATTTCCAAGTGAGTTAAAGTAACCTGAATATGTTTTCTGTGTTAGGTTGCTCCCCTTACCCACAGCAAAAGCATGAAGACTTCCTTTAAGAATACAAGACATATTCTAGGTCTACCAGTTACTACCACTCTGTCTTCTGATGTCAGATGGAGCTAACGTTCACTTTCATCCCAAGAGAAAAAACAGTCATTCCTGACTTACAAACATGAGTGGAGGGAAGTACCTGAACACAGGGATTGCTTTCCTCACATCTGGCTCTAAGATACAACCATACTGTAACATATAAAAAAGTCACTGACATGAGAAAATATTGCAAGATATTAAAAGGATAATCAAAGCCAAAAAATATCCAAACCCACTTTTGGAGAGAATCCCAATAACTTCTTTTGAATGTGATAATAAAAATAATATGAATAAAGATCATTTTCTTAAGAAAAAAAAAAAGAATGTTTCTATCACTTGCCTGCTACTTGCCACTTAGGAGTAGACTCTGGCTCCCTTTTCTGCTTAAATTCTTCCACAGAGTCAGCTTGCCAGACTCTTAACCAAGGTTTTTCTTTTATCTAGACTATAACAAATATTCCATTTTGGGTCATGAGAACATAGCAGCAAAATTCCCAGAGTTAATACTTTAATTATATACATATGTATTTATTATTTTGTATGTGTGTGAGCTGTTCCACCAAGTTAAACTTTAACCATATTAATCCAGGAAAAAAATCCCTGATTATCAACTAACAATTTTGTAAACAGTTATCTCACAGGTTAAATATTAACTCGAAAAATTTAACTCAAAACTCCACACAAGCAGAAGGAGCCAAAAGGCCAGGAAGAAGAAGTAAAGATTAGCTGCCTTAGGAGGAACACAGTCAGGAAAGTGAGCATTTTGGTGGGAGCTGGATAATGTGGAGGAAGTCCAGGGGGTTGTGCAGGGGGAAAATAGAAGCAAGAAGGGAGCCTGGAAGACACCTGCCGCTTATCATAATATCAAAACATAAAACAACGAGGTGAGACCCCATGGAAAAGAAAATTCATGGAGCTATGAATCCACTGATAATGACCATAGGAGTTCAGGTGCAATAAAGGTTTGAGCCTCAATAATATGGATATAGCTAAAGGTCCAACACAAGTCTTGCTGGAGCTGACTGCCTGCCACTGAACATTACAAGGAACATTCTGGGGTCCCTCTCCCACTAGAAATAATGAGATGAAGGCTGATCTGTCTGTCCTGTTTCTGTTTCCTAACAATAAAACAAAGCTTAAGTGTCTCCCTCCAGTACTGGGTTACTAGGGACACCGATTATAAGTTCTAAGCCTTTATCTAACTGTCCATCAATTCTCTCCCTGATTAACAGAACCATATCACGGGAGAAAAAGTTGGAACTAGGCAGCAGACTAAGTCAGAAAGGCTTTTCTGTACCGGAATTGCTGAACTATAAATATTGTTCTCTGGTTAGGATTTTGACTGAAAAATGTCAAGAAAATCCACATGGTCAGAGAATTTGCACAATTTTGATATCTGAGGTGTAGGGTAAAGTTGATTTATTTTAATGCTGTTTTAGGAAGGTTAGAAACTGTTAAGATTCTTCCTGTCAGTATGTCAAATATCAGATCAGTCCTGCTTGCTGATTTTTAAAGAAGTCATTAAAAAAATCTTCCCAGTGAGTAGCTTTCAAGGAAGACTCCCATTTGCCCTGCAGATCTAAAGAAATAATGAGGCCAAATAATGCAAGTTTCTCAAGAGAGGTGTAGGATTGAATGAAAAAAAGGGAAGATATGCAAATGTAGGAGAAATAATTCTTACATATATAATATATAATGTATATATGTATATATTATGTATATATTGTTTATATTCAAGAAATATGATATAGCTTATCATATATGTTACTTTTGATATTTTTCTTATACATCTAGTACATGAAGACATGCTTACTGGAAAAGGACAAGTACAAGATGTAGTCTATATTATCTAAATATGTTATTTAAATATATATCTAAATATGTTATCTAAATATAGATGACACCTCGTACTTGTAAAGCTTTTTGAAGTTTATAAAATATTTTTGCATAAAATATCTTTTGCTTTCCTGACAACCACAAAAAGTAAAAAGGGCGGGTTCTATAATTTCTGTTCTATGGACATGCAAGTATTACTCTACCACTGATGTAACTGGTGCAGAATAAACTTGAATAGTGGAAGTAGAACCCATTAGCAGCCTGGTTATCCATATCCACATGCCAAGTAAGAAAGCAGCATGATGACTATGGAAATGGAAAGGCATTATAAGAGTGATTGTTGGAGAGGATTAAGGAGGGAGACATCAAAATAATTCAAAAGGAATTTTAGAAGGAAGCTTAGAAAATCAGTAGAAATAAAGAGCTAAATTTGGAGTAACTTTTTTGGAAAAAATTGGTTGGAGCAAGGAAAAAACTCCCAATTCAGACCATGTATTCATTTGGCATATACTAATTGTATATCTATGTTTGATTTTCTCTGATAGATGCTATTGGGCAAATAATGATGTGTATGGAGACACTGACCTGTGCCTGATGCATTTAATATCTATTTGTTGTGATAATGCCCAGAAGTAATTATTATGCAATAACATTCAAATGTTCAGAATAGGGGTTTAGAGAGAAAATCGTCACTTATATGTAGGCTGACAAAGGAAAGCTTCAGTATGATGAACAAATCTAGTTAGGCTTTGAAAAACATGTAAGAATTTGGGAGGTGATAAGACAATTCAAGTTGTGTGATGGGCATGAGAGAAAGCAAGGAAGCAGAAAATTGAGATATGTATTTGGGAGCAGCAAATAAACAAGTTAGTTGGAATTGTAATAGGAAATAATGCTGGAAAGATGGGTTGAGTGTGGAATGTGAAAAGGGGTCCTTGAATAATGGGCTGAGTAGTCCACTTTATTCTGTGAACACAAGAGGTCTATTAAAGGCTTGTAAAGTAGGACACTGGCATGGTTGCAGTGATATGCTAGAAAATAAGTAATTGGGAATGGTGGGCAGAAAAAACTGAAACAGGGAGAGCATAAAGGTAATGAGAGAGAAAGAGAGAGAGAGAGCGAGCTTGTGAGAGCTACAGAATAAGTGATCCACTGCAACAACCCAGGTACTATGCGATAAATATCTGACTTCGGTAGTGTCAGCAGAAATGTACAGGAAATAACATGTTCTAGAGACATTGTGGAGGAAAAAATAACAATATTTACTAAAGTTCTACTCTGTGCCAGGCACTGAACTGTGTGCTTTGTGTAGATTAACCCATTAATCTCCATGCTAACCCTAAGAGGTAAGTAACTTTATTGTTTCCATTTTACAGGTAAGGATTAAGCAACTTTTTCAAGGTTATACAGTTAGTAAGTGGTGAAGCCTGGATTCAAACCAAGGTAATCTGACTCCAGAGCCTGTTCTCCTAACCCCTATACTTACTGTTTGTCCTAGGTACAAGGGATCTTTTTGATGGATTATATATGACAAGATTTGATATAATTTGATGACTGACTACATAGGAGCAATAAATTCCTGAGATTCTTGGGATTCTCAATTCCGAGATTTTTGGGTGATATTATGAATAAAAGAAGGAAATAAGGAAGATCTTCTTGACTTCACATTGTGCATTTGTTCCCAGCAATCCAATTGCCTTTTGGACTTAAAGTATCAATTTACAATAAAAGTCACAGAAGCAACTGAACCACCAAACCTGAAAGCTCTTTGAAAATGATTCTTCTTTCTAGTTTCACTAATGTATATCTGGAGTATAGCATAGTTCTTGGCATATAGGGGATGCCCAACAATAACAAGATGAATGAGTCAACTGGAGAAGTATTAATTCTAAGTAAGTGAGAATAAGGGGGTGGACAGTGGAAAAGTAAAAAGAGTATGACCCAGAGTCAGACAAATACTGGTTCAAATCCTGGCTCAGGCCCCTTTCTAACTACATGACATATGGAAAGTTACTTTAAACATTTTGTGTAATACGGGGTAATTATTTGTAGGAAAGCTAGCTACCTTACTGGATTCAGGACTTCTATATAAAGGCAATGGGTGTTTGCAAACCTAGAAAGGAATGCTCCCAAAGGCTGTTATCTCTGACAGAAGAAAATCTGCAACCCCTTTATCTTTCTTTAACTTACAAAACCACACGAAGATCTAAGAAAAAAAAATCTGCCAAATAAATTTCAGTTACAAAAGGAAAATAAATTATTTTGAAAGTAAAAACTATAGTTTCAATTGAAGAAGAGATTTTAATTGCAGGGAGATACATCAGTTGAATGGTTTATCTTGGACTTGAGAAATCAGTAGCAGCCAGTCGGATACATATTAAAGAAAAAGCCAAGTTTAATTAGCTTTAAGATTTTATACAGCTTGACTCTTCCCTCCCACACCTAGTATGATTCCATTGGGTCAGCCTCCTTTTCGATCACACTCTCTTCCATCCTTTTCTCAGTTGCTGTCATGACAAGCCAATGGGAGAATGACATACAGATGAAAACAAGGTTTGAGTCATTACTGCACTGTGGCTGGTTGTTGCTTGGGTATCATTTTATTTCTTCCAATCAAACAGATCCGTGGACTTCACAGCTCTGTTTCAGATGGGGGTGATGCTGATTATATTATGACATTATAGCAAAGACAGGCAGATCAGATGAAGTGAATTTCACTCAGTAATTAAACTGCAGTTTCTTTCGTCTAAAGTCCAGGGCAGGATTAATAGAAAGGTAGCTCTTTATCATTCCGATTAATGCTGGGATTTGAAGAGTGAGCTCTGATTTGATAGCTAGCCCTGAGTCAGGCTGACTGGTGTCCCCAAATCTGTCTAACTTGCAAAAATAATATCAGATCAAGATACATTTGCAAGGTTATACCCTTCCCTTTTATTTTACTTCTTTTTTGATAAGGAAATGCAAATAGATTCAAATATGTTGCCATTTCCACTACCTTGTTTTCTATTACAAAAATGTCTGTGAAAAAAATCAACTCCTTCCAAACCCATAGCATTTTACAAATGGTTTTCCATAATTCCACTTAACATTATGCTCTAATGGCTTCTAATTTTGTGACTTTTCATTATCTGAGACTCAATATGAATATTTGGATGGCCTAAGCGACAGCTTTTCAGAGGCTCAAAAGTTCTACTTTTATTTTAAAGGACTCATTGTGGTACTTATATAGAGATTTTGCCACATTCAATCACTCTTTTAATGCATATGATATCACCAAATTCTTTAAGAATTATGAGTTGGATCACTGATTCTCAACCTGTGAAGCTTTGTAAACAATCAATCTCCAGTCTCCACTTCAGGCCACACTCACAGATCAGAATCTCTAGGATTTAGACACATGATTTTATATATTCTTAAACTCCATAAGTGATTTGAGTGTGCAGCTAGAGTTGAGAACCACTGAGTCAGCAATATATTAGCTGTATTTGCAAAGTATTTATTAAAACAAGCCATTGTTCAGGGAAATTAGGCCTCATATTATTGTGGGATATCTCTCAATAAAATGATAAAAAGCTTATTCCAGTAGCCCTTTGCATGGAAAAATATATACTTGGGTTTCTTAAGGGAAGTAGAAGAAAAGGAAGACTGTAAAAACAGGTAAGTGTTGACGGGGCTTCCATTGTTCTCTCTGATAACACTGAAGGTGATGGTTTACTGATTGAGCTCATCACATGATAACACTATAGCTACCAACCATATAATTTAAGATGACGGTTGACTAACATCATAGAATCTCAGAGTTTGGACACAAACTTGGAATTAGCTGTCATCTATTTTAACCCTTTCTCTATTCAGCTGCCTTTTTAGAAAGAGAGGCAGAATTTAGAAGACTTTATTTTGAATTCTGTTTTCAGTTCTATTTCAGAGTTTAAGAATACACATTTTAGAGTCAAACTGAATTTAGCTACTAGTTGGGTGGCCTTAGGTATTTACTTCTCTAAGCCTTAATTATCCCTTCTTTAAAATGCGGCCCAGAATATGTATCTCAAAGAGCTATTTAGGTTTTATATTAATTAATTTAGATAATAAACTAGAATCTGAACTCAAAAGTATCTGAACTCAATAAGCTAAGTTTATTGAAGGAAACTGCAATAGTCACTTTTAAGGTTGTCACTGAGACTCTATGCTTAACAACTATCAGTTTGGTGACTCACAGATCAGTTTTCTGGAGGATTTGATTCACCAAAGAAAAAGAGAATGAGTCCAAATAGGAATGGCTTTCACATTTAATTGAGCCATAAAATAAAATACATTTTATTAAATAAATTTTATTTTAATGATCACCTGAAAATGATCACTAAAAATGCAAATTTCTGGGCTCCAATCCCAGAGATTCTGATTCAGTTTGTAGGAGTGGAATCCAGGAACCATCCAGGTGATTCTGACTCGGGGTCAAGGGTCTTCACTTTAATAAAGGCAGTCATAAAGGAACAGAAGCTAGCCAAGCATTTATCCGCCAAATAACTACAGTGTGGCTTGACTTGGAAGAGACCATGCTTTCTATTCCTTAGGTCAGAATTCGGTTAGATGAATGTAAACCATGTGCAAATACAAAACGTTTATAGAGAATGTTTACGCACACAAAGTTAAAAAAATCTATTTCTCTTTAAACATGCCTTCTCAACAATGATCATTTAGCCACTAACATTGTCTTCATTTCTTTTCATCACTAGAGGGTACATGTAAGTATACAGGCAAGGGTCAGATTTGCTATTGACTCATCCTTTTTCTTCTTACAAAATAATAAACAGGATTTATAAAAATTGGCAAATTCCTTGAATAAACAAAAGCAGTTATTTCCTCCTTTAAATGCATTGTAGAATAAAGTATTTTCAAAATGCATTAATCAAAATTGATAATGAAAGTCAATATATAATTGTGAGTTGAATATTTTAAATGCAATTGATTACTTCGCTAAAATGAATATACTCAACTTACAAATGGAGACTGTTCTGGACCTAAGCAGAAATTTAAACATTTTCATTCTCAATCAGCAAAATCCCAGAAATGTGTTTAGAGTTTCTAATACAATATGCCAACAAATGTGCATTAACTCTCTATATTCTAAAAGTTACTGTGTAAGAAATAACAGGAGAATTATGGTCTCTAATTGCAGTTGAATATAAAATGGATCTGGGGAGAAAATAAGGCATCAACATGAGAAAAGTTTATCAGTATTATAAGACAATATAGGTTAGTGGCCCAGCGTGAGGTTGAAGGAGAATCTTCTTTTTAGTACACACTGTGTGAGGCAGGGTAAGCTACCAAAGATCTGCAAAAGTCAGGCACAGTAATTCACTGAGGGGGTTGTGGTGACCACAGTGGGTAATGAATAAATGTAACCTATTATTTATTGTAACAGTTGACAGTTTATTTTAGTAACACAAGATATATCACAGATAAGACTATGTAACAGGTAAGACTTTAATGGTACAGGCACTGAGACTTACAGGAAGCCAAAACTGAGAGAATGCTGGCATGACTAGTAAGGGTTTTGTAAAGAAGAGGCATTTGAATGGATAATGCAGGATAGAGAGGATTTGGCTAGACAGAGGAACAAAGATTATTTCAGACAGGGTGGGGTGTTTTGTTATGAATTGCAGGTCAAAGTTAAAAACTGTTTAAGGGCTGTTAAATAAACAGTTTAGGATGAAGCCATAAAGACAAATTTGAAGTAGAACAACAGAGGGTTCTGGATTCCAAAAATCACTTGTAGTTTCTGGTAGAATTTTAAATTGTCAAAATAGTTTCTCAGTGGAATTCAGTATCTCTTTAGATCAGTGGTTCTCAAATTTTAGTATGCATCAGAATTACCTGAAGGGCTTGTTCAAATACAAATTGCTGTGTTCCACCTCAAAGTTTCTTATTCAGAAGTGTGAAGTGAGGCCTAAGAATCTGCATTTCTAACATATTCCTAGGTAATGGTAATGCTGCTGGTCACTTGGAGAACCACTGCTTTAGAAGACAGTGAGATAAGCCGTGCGCAGTGGCACACGCCTGTAATCCCAGCACTTTGGGAGGCTGAGGCGGGTGGGTGGATCACGAGGTCAGGAGATCATGATCATCCTGGCTAACACAGTGAAACCTCGTCTCTACTAAAAATACAAAAAATTAGCTGAGCATGGTGGCATGCACCTGTAGTCCCAGCTACTTGGGAGGCTGAGGCAGGAGAACTGCTTGAACCTGGGAGGCAGACGTTGCAGTGAGCCGAGATTGTACCACTGCACTCCAGCCTGGGCAACAGAGACAGACTCCATCTCAAAACAACAACAACAAAACTCAGTGAGATAAGATAAGAGTTGGATGAAGAATTTCATGGATAAGAAAGAGCTGGATGATTATTTCCTAAAGTCACCATATAATGGAATAGCCCTCTTTATTTCCTATAAAATTTCATCCTCCCTTTCACACCAACTCATAGAGGAACCTATGTGGAGATTACCTAGGGATCAAAATTCTTCTTTGGCCTTCTAATCCCTTTATTGGGTTCAGGTCCTTAACTGTGGGAATGAGGAGACCAATGATCAAAAGAGCCCAGGCCCACCAGCCTGGAAACTTGAAGACAACTTACTTACTATTAAGGATATTCAAGAATTCAAAATAACAGAGCCAAGAGACTAAAGAAAGAAGGTGGAATTTTTATTCCAAAAAGCCTCTATCAATTCGTGTTGAACATTTTGTACTTGGGCTACACTTAACTGCCAGACCCTTAATCCACAAACTATTATCATCTCACCTTAGTTCACCTTTTTCTTTTCTTCAAGAGGCAGTCAGAAGCGAGCAGGGGCAATGAGACCTTTCTACCTAGGCGTGGGCCACTGTTCAAGCAGCTCCACCTCCTGCTTCAAAATCTTTCTCCAAAACAAACTTCCACTACGTGGTAACTATACTGTAAGAAATAATTTGAAAGGCAGAAAGAGGAAATGAAATGCTCTGAGAGACTATTTTCTCATGCATAACTTCAAGGGCAGTATCTCACAAGTCAGTACTTTATTTTTGACGGCAGACCAAAAAAAAAAAAAGTTGTGTTTGAAGATTCATGTAGAAATCTTCGTGAAAAAAGGTCAAAACTGGATTTAAAATGTTCAAAACTCCAAAAATCTCTAAAGAACAGGAGTTTGTTTATTTCCTAGCAATTTATCTTTCCTTAAAATAAGAAGCTATATAATTACAAAGTATAATTAATAATAATAACAACAATTACCACAAACACAACAGAAATAATGATAGTAAGCACCATGGGCCCATATTCCCATAGTTACAAAGGATAACAATTTGTCTCAGTATATTTGAGAACAGACAGCAGCCCGATAATACAGGAAAAAAAAATGGAAAGGAAATAATCTTTCTTGTGCTCCCTGGAAAACACCACAGAAAAATAGACAATAAAATTTAATACCTGTTGTTAAATATCTTCATTGTACAGATTAGGTCAGGCGATTTAAATAGACAACAACATGAGGCTTCTAATGTCTCTTAGGAAACAGTTTCAATGTAAATTCCTAGGTGGTCCCGATTCAATTTCTAGTTAAGCATCCCCATCCACTCATAACACTCATAAGAAGGAAAAATGCATTTGTATGGTGTTTTACAGTTTATAAATTATTCTCACAAACATATTATTTGATTGTCTCAAAAATCCTGTGGGGTAGGTAAGTAGAGAAAGTATTAATAGTATACCCATTAGAAGGTGAAAGAATTAAGGATCAGAGAAAAAAGACATAAATTAATCTTTATTAAATATCTACATTGGGTCAAACTGTGCAGACCTGAAAAGAAGTCCAAATATAGTTTTACATAACATGAAAAGGCTTGGAGAATTTGTTAACTACCCAAAGCAAAAAAAAAAAAAAAAAAAAAAAAAAAATGGAAGAGCTATAACTTGAATGCAGATAATGTAGCTCAAGATGTCATGCTCTTTCCGTCAAACCCATAGACTAAACTCTCAATTGTAAACATCATCTAGTTACAGTAACTTCCCCACTCAAGAGGAGGCTATTCCATTACCGAGAAATAAAACCGCGAATAGTGTTCAGGGTTTTTGTTTTTAGTTAGCCTGAAAAAAAAACACATACTCCTTGAGAAGATGTGCATCTTTTTAACATGACTTAGTCTGTCAAAAGAATAAGAGAATGTATTATTTCATTCATGTAGAATACTGACTTTTAAAAGTCACTCAATTTCTCTAATGATCAGTGATGTTGAGCTTTTTCTCTTACGTTTGTTGGCTGCGTGCATGTCTTCTTTTCTTTTGAGAAGTGTCTTTTCATGTCCTCAGGGGAGGACGGTGTGGGGGCAGAGAGAATCAAGAAAAACAGATAATGCATGCGGAGCTTAATACCTAGGTAATGGGTTGATAGGTGCAGCAAACCACCATGGTACATGTTTACCTCTGTCACAAACCTGCACATCCTGCACATGTGCCCCAGAACTTAAAATTAAAAAAATAAAAAATAACAAAACTGACTCTAGCTACCTATGGACACAAGAGACAACACGGTCCCATTTTTCACCAAAATAGACAACACAGTCCCATTTTTCACCGACATACTCTTTGCAAGAAAGATAAACTAAAAGATTATTCAACATCAATGGCTAGATTCTGGCATAGTCTCAGCTTAAACTATTAGTTTCTAAATAAGTGGCAATACATATGCATAATAAAATAGAGAATAACAACAATGGATGTATTAACAAAATACATTTTCCATTAATTGTTGTGAACTAAAAAATCTTGAGACTTTGAAACCTCTTGAACAAATTAACATATCTCTTTTTATTTTTACTTTATGCATGCATTTACTTGTGTAGTTGGTGTTGCTATGTTTTCTTAAATTTGTTTTTAAGATAATTATATTCTTCCTCTACTTTTATACATATATCTTCTGAGGCATTTAAAGGTTTGGCAAAGCAATGTCTTCCCACAAGAGACAGAGGTTTCACCTAGAAGCCATCTTGGGAATTTGGGCTGCAGAAATCAAGGGAGGTCTGGTACATAAGTAAATATTAGGGCAATAATATTAAATTTTTGAATACTAAAGGAAAATATTTATTGAAATAAAATTGCTTTATATCTTTAACAACTACCTTGCTATTGCGGATTTTCAGAGAATTGCAGAATTTCAGAGTTGATGCTATATGGAGGATTTTCTTTTCTTTTAATTTTTTTTTAGAGACAGGGTCTCACTCTGTCACCCATGGAGTGCAGTGGCATGACCATAGCTCACGGCAGCCTTGAACTCCTGGGCTCAAACAGTCCTCCCATCTCAGCCTCATGAGTAGCTGGGATCACACAGCTGGCTAATTTTTTTTATTTTATTTTTTTAAGACAGGGTTTTGCTTGGTGGCCCAGGCTGGTCTCAAACTCCTGTCTTCAAGTGATCCTCCCTCCTTTGCCTCCCAAGGTGCTGGGATTACAGGTGTGAGCTACTGTGTCTGACCCCAAAGATTTTATTTTTATAATGACAGAATATCAGTGTTAGCAGACTCCATTAAAATTATATATGACAATCATCTGTTTAACCCATTTATGCCAAAGTTTGCAATTGTGTGTGTATGTGTGTATGTGTGAAAGATCAGACCTTGGTGATGACCTTGGGCAACAGGATACACATAACTGCCACAAGCTTAACATTCCAATAGTGGAACACTAGGCATAAATGGGTTATGGCTTCAATATCCTGCAAAATATCCCTGTAAGGTAGTTTTCTATGCTTAAACACCTTGGTCTTAGGAAACTAAGATTTGTGGATATTAGGCAATGTTATGGGCTGATTGTGTCCCCTAAAATACATAGGGTGAAGCCCTAAGCTCCTATACAACTATATTTGGAGATAGGGCCTTTGAAGAAGTAATTAAGGTTTAATGAGGTCATAAGGTTGGCAGTCTACTCCACTAGGACTGGTGTCCTTATAAGGGCAGGAAGAGACATCAGAGGTTCTCTTGAATTCACAAAGAAAAGGCTGTGCAAGGACACAACAGCAGAAGGCTATCTGCAGTCAAATAGAGAGGACTCATGAAAAACCAAACCTGATGACACCTCAATATTGGACTTCTAGCCTCCAGAGTTGTGAGAAACCAATTTCTGTTTGTTAGCCTACCCACCTTGTGGTATTTTGTTATGGTAG